>NC_051426.1:4025526-4033026 GCF_015228065.2 Penaeus monodon | reverse complement strand
CTAAGAATCTAATGGGAAATTGGGAAAAAAAGAAAAAGAAAATGTGTTTAAAACTTTGCAACTGTAAGTATTAGACTAAGGAGGAGGAGAGGAACAAATACCACAAGGGAAAAATAAGGGAAAAGTTATTATATTGTTGATTTTTTCCTTTCAATCATGACTGTCTAGGGCTGTCCGTTTTTAAACTGAATCATGAAAGGAAAGAAGGTGAAGAGAGAGAGAGAGAGAGAGAGAGAGAGAGAGAGAGAGAGAGAGAGAGAGAGAGATACAGAGAAGGGAGAGACAGAGAGAGAGAGAGAAGAGACAGAGAGAGAGAGAGAGACAGAGAAGAGAGAGAGACAGAGAGAGAGAGAGAGAGAGAGAGAGACAGAGAGAAGAGAAAAGAGAGAGAGAGAGAGAGAGAGAGAGAGAGAGAGAAGAGAGAGAGAGAGAAAGAGAGAGAGAGAGAGAAGAGAGAGAAGAGAGAGAGAGAGAGAGAGAGAGAGAGAGAGAGAGAGAGAGAGAGAGAGAGAGAGAGAGAGAGAGAGAGAGAGCATCCATATTCATGAAGTATCACTGATCAACAACAGCCCAAAACTGTTGAGTGGAAAAATTAATCATAATGTTGTTGAAATGATGCTGTTACTTATGATAATGATGAGGATAATGAGGATAATGATGAAGATGAAGATGATAACAAAGACGATGATGATTTTGACAGTTAAGATAATAATAACAAAATAACAATAATAGTAATAATAATAATAATAATAATATGACAATAATAACAATAGTTTGAGCAAATGGACTGTAAACCCAGAAAGCTGCCGACTGTACTCAGATTCCACCATCCAAAAGCAGACACCGAACGCCTGTACCTACCAAGGCGCAGAGGAGGACATGGACTAATCAAACTAAACACTGCCTACAAGACCAGCAGTGGCTTCTGCAATTATATCAAACAAGACAACCACTGCACTAGGATGACTGCCGACCACAAGAAAGCAAAAGCGATGTTCTATATGTTGAAGATGGGTGAGGAAGTTGAAAAGAAACACAGCAGAGTAAGGACTGCCAACCCGAGACAATGAAGGAGCAACTAAAGGCTTCAATCAATGAGGAACAGACTAATAACATCTCACCTAAGCCTCTCCACAGACAGTTCTTCAAATACCTCAACCAAAACTGCATGGATCTTGAGAAAATCTTTGGAAAGCTACGAAGTGCTGAGCTCAAAACAGAAGCCAAATATGCACACTGAAGGACATCAACAGTAAATGCTGAACATGTCTGCAGCAAGAAGTTGTTCCCACACCATTTCAGGCGGCACTGTTTTGGCACCCTTCAAGTGCAGCAACAGACAAAAAAGGTGCATCATATCTACACTGGAATTCAAGCATCAAGCACTGGCATACCAGTCAGCTGAAGCCACAGAGACGGAGTATATCATTACGTTGGACACGAACCAGTTCAAATTGCCAGGACGACTGCAGCAACCCAATGGGAAATCAGCTTTTCCAACAAGAAAGACGAATGTCTTCTCACTGACACAGCAGCGCCCAACAAAACCAATCTCTCTCTCAAGGAAGCTCAAAAGCTCAGCATCCTCAGGGATCTTGAGATCGAGATCAAGATCATCTCGACCAACTCCCATGCAACAAGCAAAAGCAAGTTAGAGCTCTGGTTGAGTTCACATAAAAGGCGCCAGCAATAATCATGCTGAGAGGAGGGAGGAATCGCAATCGTAATCACCCACTAATTATAATAATAATAATAATAATAAAAATACAATAATAATAATTATTATTATTATTATTATTATTATTATTACTATTAGCAATAACAATAACAATAATACCAACAACAACAGCAACAACAACAATAATAATAATGATAATAATAATAATAATAATAATAATAATGATAATAATAATAATAATAATAATAATAATAATGATAATAATAACAATAATAATAATAATAATAATAATAATAATAATAATAATAAAAAATAAATAAATACTAATATAATAATAATAACCCCCAAAATAATAATAAAAATAATACTGATAATGATGATGATAATAATTAATAATAATAATAAAAATAATAATAATAATAATAACAATAATAACAATAATAATAATAATAATAATAATAATAATAATAATAATAATAATAATAAAAAATAAATAAATGAATAATAATAATAATAATAGCAACAGCAATAATAAAAAATAATAATAATAATAATAATTCTAAAAATAATAACAATCATAAAAACAATATCATTAACATAACATTGTTATTATTAGCAAGATTAAAATGAAAATAATAAGCAAAACAATAACATTAATAAAATGGCAAAATTTATATCACAAAAAAGCGAGCAGCAACTGCATATCCAGCAATAAGGGAAAAAGGGGAGGGAGGGAGGGAGGGAGGGAGGGAGGGAGGAGGAGGGAGGGAGGGAGGGAGGAGAGGGAGGGAGGGAGAGAGGGAGGGGAGGGAGGGGAGGGGAGGAGGAGGGAGGGAGGAGGGAGGAGGAGGAGGAGGAGGAAGGGAAGGAAGGAGGAGGAAGGAAGGAGGAAGGAAGGAAGGAAGGAAGGAGGGGGGAAGGGAAGGAAGAAAGAGAGGAAGGAAGAAAAGAAGAAGAAAAGAAGAGAGAAAGAGAGAAGGAAGGAGGGAGAGAGAGGAGAGAGAGAGAGAGAGAGAGGAGAGAGGAGAGAGGAGAGAGAGAGAGAGAGAGAGAGAGAGAGAGAGAGAGAGAGAGAGAGAGAGAGAGAGAGAGAGAGAGAGAGAGAATCATTAAGCAATATCTTTTTAGCAAGAGACAGGATTGCACGAACCTTGCACTTGCAGAGACAAATCTCCGAACATGCTACGCTATATATATGTCCTTAGGAAAAAAGAAAAGGGAGATGCTGGTGAGAAAAAGTGCGGCAACTGTGGCATCGGAACTAATTACCTGAACAAACAGAACAGAACAACAACAACCAGAACAATAAAACCAATCGAGTTAATGGTGATAATAATAATGATGAACAAATAATAACAATAATAATGATGATGATAATGAAGACAATGACGATGATACGATAATGATGACAATAATAATGATAATGATACTGATAATAATAAAGATAACAATAATAATAATAATAATAATAATAATAATAATAATAATAATACTGATAATGATAATAATAATAATAATAATAATAATAATTATCATCATCATCATCATCATCATAAAATGATGATGATGATTATGATAACAATAATAAGAACAATAACAATAATGATTTGAAAAATGATGATGATGATGATGATGATGATAATAATAATAATAACAATAACATCATCATTATAGTAACTATTCAAATAATTATCATTATCATAAGGATTACCATCATATAAACCACAACAAGCAGGATGCTATTCATTATGAGCTTTGCAATGGTCCTTGTCCCTCTTACCATTGCCACAAGATCCCATCAACAAGAATCTTACAAATACTAACAAGAACCAAATGCTCTGATCAAAATCACTGGAAATTGTCTAATTCGACGTCTCCTCCTCCAGCAAGGTCAGCTTCCCAATAACTTTTGAGTTATTCCTATTCCCCTTCGCTTTCTTATTCTAAACTGCACTTTATCATTCTCCTTTTATTCCTCATACTTTGACTATTTCTTCTATTTCCATCCTTTCTCCTGCACTCTTCTTTCTGCCTTTGCATCTCTTCGTCTTTCCCTATCTTCTTTCCCTCCTTTTCCTTCTACTTCTCTTCCTCTTTCTTCTCCTTGTCCCAGTCCTTCTCCTCAATATATCTCCTTACATTTCCTCCACTCCCCCTCCTATTCCTCCTCCTATTCCTTTTCTTCCTCCTCCTCTTTAACTTCCTCTCATCTCCTCCTCCTACTCCTCATCTTCTTATTCCTCCTCCCCTTCCTCTTCTTCCTCCTCCTTCTATGCCCACTCTTCTTTTATGTCCTCTTCCTCTTTCTCCTTCCTTCTCCTCCTACTCCCACTCTTCTTTTATTTTCTCATCCTCTTTTCTCCTTCCCATGCCCTCCTCCTCTTCTGCTTCTTCTTCTTCTTCTTTCTCCTTCTTTCTCTTTTTTTCTTCTTCTTCTTCTTTCTCCTCTTCTTCCTCTTCCTCCTCCTGCAAGGACAAAACCTCCTCCTTCTCCTTTTCCTCCTTCTCCAAAACTTCACACTTCCACCACTGTTAAACAAATGCTGACATCCAGACACACAGCCAGTCACCCAACAGACAGTTGGTCCTCCAGAAAGTCAACCGGACAGAGTGACGATCACCCATACATTTGATTACTCAGCCAGACCTACAGTTGGGCAGCAAAGCAAAACACTCACCTGTATCTGACCTTGACGTCACCACCACAGTACTCATTAATAACAAGTTTGATGAGGAACAGGTGGAAGATGACGATGAGCGCCACAATGGTGAGCCAGAAGACTGTGGGCAACCCTCCCCACTTGTGGCCGTGTTTGTGCATGGCAATCACATGGTGCTCATGTGGGGGAGCTGCAAGAGAAGGAAACAGACAGAGGGAAAGGGTTAGTGTAGATAGGGACATAGGAAGAACAAAAAATTGAATGGAAATGAGAGCAAGTATATGCTCTGACTGCAATTTATTCATTACAAAAATAATAAAGTATAATAAAATACACATCAACACTCACCCAAAGCAATCTCCTTCACATGAATGGTGTGCTTGAGTTCCTCCAAGTGTGCTCGGTCTGATGTAATGTACAAGATGGGAGTCACGGGCTCCGTCAGCTTTACTGGAAACATCTGCTTCTCTTGCCTGCTTAGGGTAAGAGGAGGGGTTGGAAAGGGGGAGGAAGGCAAAAGGGAGGAGGGGGAAAGGAAGAGGCAGGAAGAAGTGGGGGGGGAGAAGGAGGATAGATGAGAGAGTGGGAAGGAGAAGAGTAGCAAGGAAGAGTGGGAAGGAGTGGTAATGCAAGAGTGTGGAGAGGTGAAGGCAAGTTTTTTTTATGAAAGGAAGAGAGCAAGAGGGGAGGATAAATGGGAGGAACAGATGGAAGAAGACAGAGGAGCATATAAGGGAGCATGGGGTAAGCAGGAGGGAGAATACAATTGCTGAATTTTTGCTTATTCCTTTCCTTATTAATTTATTTCTGTCTGCTCATTTGTTCCTTCTCTACCACTGCTTGCCCTTTTCTCATATCTTCATGATCCTTTATCTAAGCAATGGAATGCAAAAAAGACTGGGACAAGACCAGGTCACCCACCGCAGTTCCACAAGCTGGTCGAGGCAGCCGGCGTCACAGGCGTAGTAGCTGCGGTCTGAGCGGTCGACGGCCACGTACACCACTGCCTTGTAGTCCTCCTCTTGAACCACCACCGTCAAGTTGAGGTGCGTTGCATTACCATAACTTATTCTCCTGAAGGAGGGAGAGAAGACACCATGGAGGCCAGGAAGGTTAGCGGGGGAAGTGCAGGAGCAGTTATACATACCATAACAGAAAAATTACTGAACACAAAACTTTGCCACGTCAAAGATAATGTCTTTTGCACAATTCACCACAATCTATTTATGCATTCAACATTTTGCAGTTCCCTTACCTATCTCACCCTTTCGTACTCCCATGCCTACCCCTGCCATCAAAGCTCTAATCTGTCCCCTTCCCACCCTCTCCCCACCCACCCCTCTCTTCTCCCGCCCCTTCACCCCTGACGGCATTCCTCTCTTCCAAAGGCTTACCTAAAATGGTAGTCTCTGTGCAGATCCTTGGGCTGCGCAGTGAATTCAAGGTGCTGGTTTTTGAAGCGCAGGCCCCCAAAGCTCAGCAGCATGGCCTGCATCACACCATTAGCCCCTGCACGTACAAGCTGGTGGCAGCCCTAGTGTGGGGAAATCAAGAGGGGAATAGGGGTGGGGGAAGAAAAAGATATTGATGGGCATCACATGATGAAGCACTGTAATTATAATCATACAGAAAAATGACAATAGTGATAAAGATCATAGGGAATGTGATAGCAATACGGTAATAATAAACATCAATATAATTATAACAAACAATCATGACATTTATAGAAAAAAAAAGTAATACTGAAAAATGATGATGAAAAATAATGATGACAATAATAATGCAGAATAATGATTATAAGTGACAGAAATAATAACAAAGACAGTAAGAACATCCCAAAAGACAATGATAATGACAAGACCCACTTGAGACCCCAAGGAGAGCCCAGGGAGACCCCAGGGAAACCTTTGAGGTCCTAATGAAACCCTAATGAGACCCCAGGGACTAACCTGCTTCTCCAAGGTGACCATCCAGTAGCCCACGACCTTGTTTACATTGGTAATTGTGTCCAGGGAAGACCAGAGACGCTCTGCCTCGCTAAGGAAAAAAATAAAAATGATAAGAGCAAGAAGAAAAATGTATGAAATAATAATCATAATAATAATAATAATAGTAATAATAATAATAATAATAATAATAACAACAATAACAATAATAATTTAAAGTGTGGGGAGAGGCTATTGTGATCTCAGTCAAATTGCAGCTGTTTTTTTACTGTGCTTCCAAATCATTCTCTGTATTTCTTGCTTTAGCATGAAAACTGCACCCTGTCAATCAAATAGCACTGTCCAAGACCAGCACTCATTGATTATATATATTTTATTATAGACACTGATCTTGCCTTTGATATGATTAGTGATATAAAACATTGTTAATGACCAGATGATATGCGAAAAATGTATGCACAATGGCGCTTCCCTTCAGGCATGCAAAACTTATGTCTGACTGATGGCTCCATCCATAAACAGCCAGTTTGGATAGATGCTTTGGCATATTATCCTGGCTTTCTGCGAGGCATGTACACTGTTCTGTAAGTTAACTTTACCAAATCAAAAGACTTTACCAAATCAATTTTTTCAGATCCTTGGAACTGAATGCAGTGAGGGACAGAATTTGACTTTGCCCTCATGCTTTCACTACAACTTGTTGGTGATTCATCCAGCACCAAATGCCAATGAGCAGTACATATGTACAAGTCATGGCAAGACTGGACTTCTTTCTGGAATGCACAGCCATACCACTCTAAGTTGCTAAAGAGTCATTCACTTGTTTAGCTTAAAATAAACTTAATTCATTAACAGGGCAGGTATATTTGCCGAAGCTTTTAATTTTTCCCTTGAGCACTTACCTGCACATGGTCCAAGCTCCTGTCAAAAGTGCGTTAACTGCCAAGGACTGCAAAACCTCTAACTTGTCAGTCCCCCATAGTCACAAAATAGGCCCAATTTTTCAGGTTTTACTAAGGCATATTTTGGAGGCAGACATTTGATGAGGTCAATTTTCTACTCAAGACAATCTATATTTCCTTGCCAGAACACTAATATAAGTTACATTGGAGCACAAAGTTATCAAAGCTATTCCTCTTGTATAGACGAGAATATATAGATATATAAAGCATATATATATTTTTTTTTTTATATAAAACAATAAATCATATATCTG
>NC_051426.1:4008026-4015526 GCF_015228065.2 Penaeus monodon | reverse complement strand
GGAGAATAAATAATAAAAAACAGCGCATGCAGAAAATACAAGAAGTACAAAAACAGGACAAAGCAATCCTCCTCACCATCAACAGACACAAGCGTGATGGGACGGTAGTTAACAGGCAGTGAGAGCGTCCTGCCGCTACGGATGTAGATAGGGCTCTCCTGGTCGAGCGACACACCCAGCAGCCCATTCCCCACATATGGCAGGAAAGGTTCTTCGTCGGGCAGCGGCGGCACATGAAGGATGTGTGCATCGTGGTCCTGCACCGCCTGCCAGAAGCGGTCCAGCCGCAGCGACAGGCTCCGGCTTGCCGAGTCTGAGATGGGGCAAGGGTAGGGAGGTGCCAGGGTCGGGGTTGAGCGTGAGGAAGGTGAGGGAAGGGCCATCAGAAGGGGGACGGTGGAGGGCAGGAGGGGAAGGAAAACCAAGGTAGTTTTATACACAAAGACATGATGGTGATCATGAATATGGTAATATGGTAATGATGGAGGGAGTGGCCAAGATGGAAGAAGAGTGAGACAAAGAAGAATGAGGAAAAAGAAGGGAGAGGAAAGATAAGGAAGAAGGAAATGGAATGAAAAGGAAGAAGAAAGAAAAGGAAGTGAGGAGGAGAAAGCATAGAAGAATGATAAGAGAGAAGATGAGAAAAGAGTGGGAAGAGGAGAAAGAAAGGAGAAGTGAATAGGAGGAGTAAGAACAAGCAGCAGAAGAGGAAAGAAGAGGAAGAGGAAAGAGAAAAGGGAAAGAGAAGAAAAGGCAGAGGTGGAACAGAAGTAGGCAAAGAAAGAGGAGGAAGAGAAGAAAAGAAGAAAATGAAGGAAGAAAAGATCTGGATGATAATCATGAGTCTTAAAATATAAAAGATTAAAGAATAAATAAAGTTTTACAAAACTGATAAGAACAACAGAAGAGAAAAAACAAGAAAAAAAAAAACAGCCAGTCAAATAATCAAAACTTGTTAATAGACCCCTTTGTTTCAGCGCCATAAACTTTTTTTAAGGGAAAAAAAAAAATTAATCAACCAATATGCTTATATCTAAAAAAAAATATACAAATGCTTTTTTTCCCGACACAATAAAACACTTCCCTCTCTCACCGAGTCCTATTTAGCCAATATCTCCCCCTTCCCCAAACCAAACCAAAGCAGCCAAGGGAACAAACAAAAGCGCGCGCTGCCAACTCACCCTCACCTGCCAGAACTGGCCTGCGGTTGGTGACGAGGCGGAAGAGCGAGGGGCCGCTGTACAGCAACACCACCAAAATCACCAGCATGACCAAGACGGCTTTGCGGTACCTGAGGGGGGAGAAAGTGCAAATACTCTGAGGCAAAGAGAAGCCAAGGGAAGAAGACAAAAGGAGGAAGACGAAAGGAAAGAGACAAAATATAAAAAGATACATTTTTGTGCGTGGCAACAACTACAGAAACTTTTCAAATCATTACGGTTATCATCAGTCATCATCAGCTATTGCACTCCCTATTTTTCTCACAATCCCTCTCTCCTTCTCCCTCTTCCCTCTCTCCTTCTCCCTCTTCCCCTCCCTCTCCTTCTCCCTCTTCCCCTCCCTCTCCTTCTCCCTCTTCCCCTCCCTCTCCTTCTCCCTCTTCCCCTCCTCTCTTCTCTTCCTTTCCCCTCCCTTCTCCTCTTCCCCTCCCTCTCCCTCTCCCTCTTCCCTCCCTCTCCTTCTCCCTCTTCCCCTCCCTCTCCTTCTCCCTCTTCCCCTCCCTCTCCTTCTCCCTCTTCCCCTCCCTCTCCTTCTCCCTCTTCCCCTCCCTCTCCTTCTCCCTCTTCCCCTCCCTCTCCTTCTCCCTCTTCCCCTCCCTCTCCTTCTCCCTCTTCCCCCCTCTCCTTCTCCCTCTTTCCCCTCCCACTCCTCACCCCCCTTCCCTCCCTCTCCTTCCTCCCTCTTCCCCCCCTCTCCTTCTCCCTCTTCCCCTCCCTCTCCTTCTCCCTCTTCCTCTCCTTCTCCTTCTCCCTCACCCTCTCTCCCCTTGTCTCTGCCTCCCCTATCCCCTCCACCATCCTTTGCCCTTCTATTTCCTCCTCTGCCCCTCCCCCAGCCCAGTCTCTGCCTCCCTTACCCACCTCCCTAACCTCCCAGCCTCTCCCCCTCCTTGCTTCCTCCCCCACGCAGCCATCCTTCCAGCCTCGGCCTCCTCCACCCCATTCCCTAGCCTGGCCTCCTCCTGCGGCCTCTCCTGACCCTGGCTTCCTCCTGCGGCCTCTCTTGACCCTGGCCTCCTCCTGTGGCCTCTCCTGACCCTGGCCTCCTCCTCCTCCTAAACTCAGCTTTGCTTCCTCCTTCTCCCAAGCCTCCTACGTGTTATACTTACGATATATATCCATCAAAAGCTCTCTTGGCTCTCTTGATCACCTCATTCACGTCCATGACGAGGCTGCTTATGTCAAGAACCTGCGGGAAAAATTGGAAGAACTGAGAGATCTAACAATATAATAACAGAAACATCTAAATCATAATACAGAGATGAAAACATAATAAAACATGCAAATAAAATCACTATAATTACAAATAAATAATAATGATAAAGAAAAAACATAGACTTAAAACTGATTATGTACTGTATTTTTGAATAATAATAAATAAATAATTTCTTCAATAAAAATCTAGATTCAAAAACAATCTTCACAATCAACAAACAAAATAGCCTAAAATAAGAAAAAGGTTCAACATCTCCAATAAACGTATATTAACAATATCTATAACATCATAAAATCCATATCCATACATCAATCTCTAAACAACCATGATTGTAACTTCCTACAACTGACATCAAGACATCATACCATTGCCCCCACGATGATCATTCTCATTCCCATAACTGATGTAAGTGCAGGAAGAGTGGCACTCCTGGAGCACTTGCCAACCATCTATGGAGCCCCAACGCAAGCTCATCAAATCGCTGTCAAGTCACAGTCTCACCCACTGACAAAACTCAGTTTCACAATTGAAAAGCGAACCTATTCCCATCATAAACCTCGTTACTGCCAGAAAATGCATTCACTTCCTATCATAAGACTCATTACACTCACTTAAAATCACAAAATGACTTGACTAAAACTCTGCCATTGTTTATCACCATGAAATTTGTTTGCCAACTATTGCAAAAACACAAAATAAATATTAGTCATACCTGAAGTCCTGCCATTCGACGGCATACACTGCCCAAAGGCTCTGGAGCGCCTGTGACCCCCTTTCTAACAAGGCGTCCAACAGAAATATAAGGAGAGAAAGACCAACTCAAGAAACACAATACAAACATGGCTACAGCTAAACTGAACCCCAAGCCGCCGGAATGGCACGTACGTACATGCCATGCCACTGCAAGTTTAATTTCTTAATTGTTTTTATACGTAGATGGCTCCACAAACACACACACACACACACACACACACACACACACACACACACACACACACACACACACACACACACACACACACACACACTCACTCACTCACTCACACTCTCTCTCTCTCTCTCTCTCTCTCTCTCTCTCTCTCTCTCTCTCTCTCTCTCTCTCTCTCTCTCTCTCTCTCTCTCTCTCTCTCTCTTTCATGTTGAATATCATGATGAATATAAACAAATCAAAGGTAATTAGAAATATTAACAGTTATGATTATATACACTCAATAACACCTGTGTTAGTTTTAAAAAAATAATAATAATAAAAATAGATAAAACCAGGTGTCCTCTGTGGGTCATTTGCTGCATAACAAATGTAGCCAACCTGAATACATACATTCAGACAAAATGAAAATGAAATAACATGAAACAATACAATTAAATTAATAATTACATAAAGAGTTATATGTTACCCATATAAACATACTTAAATATATAAACATATATAAACTATATATACATACATACATATATATATATATATATATATATATATATACTATATACTATATATATACTATATATGAATATATATATATTAGATAATATATATATATATATATATATATATATATATATATATACAACATAAAAATATAAACATATAAGTATATACATATATAATTATAAATATAATATCTATCTATACATCTATTTATCTATCTATATATGTGTGCATGTGTGTGTGTGTGTGTGTGTGTGTGTGTGTGTGTGTGTGTGTGTGTGTGTGTGTGTGTGTGTGTGTGTGTGTGTGTGTGTGTGTGTGTGTGTGTGTGTGTGTGTGTGTGTGTGTGTGTGTGTGTGTGTGTGTGTGTGTGTGTGTGTGTGTGTGTGTGTGTGTGTGTTGTGTGTGTGTGTGTGTGTGTGTGTGTGTGTTGTGTTGTGTTGTGTTGTGTGTGGTGTGTGTGTTTGTGTGTGTGTGTTGTTGGTGTGTGTGTGTGTGGGTGTGTGTGTGTGTGTTTGTGTTGTTGTGTTGTGTGTGTGTGGGTGTGTTGTGTTGTGGTGTGTGTGTGTGTGTGTGTGTGTGTGTGTGTGTGTGTGTGTGTGGTGTGTGTGTGTGTGTGTGTGTTTGTGTTTGTTAGTTTGTGTGTGTGTGTGTCTGAATATATACATGTATATGCATATATATACTGTATATAGATCTATACACACACATATATGCATGTCTGCTTGCATACATATAAACATGCCTATTTATGCACATATAACCATGTAAAATATGATTCAAATCACATTTACTTGGTACAAAATATATATTCAGGATTTTGGTTTTCTCTTTTGCCTGTTATATTTTTCAATACAATTTGGCTCCCATAAACCCTTTTTCTGATTTCTTGATCTGCTTTGGGAACTGAATCAAAATCCATATGCAACAAAAAGAAAAATAAGCAAGAAATTCCTGAAGTTTCAAGATATCTTTTGTCCTTTAAATCTTGGCATCAAGTTAGTCCAATCATGAAAAGCAAAAGAAAGACATTCTCCCTTTCCAGTGTAAATAATGATGAGGATACTTTTGCCTTGCAACATCTGCTGCCACCTGGCTGCACTTGTGGCATTTAGGGAGACTTTTTACATATAGCTTCTATTCCTCAACATTCTTGTCGCTCACTGTACTTTCCCTCTGTCACTTCCTTCCTTCCTTCCATCATGCGTAACACCATATCTTAATACAAGGCACAGTCAGTCACAAAGAATCATTCTCTCTGAGGCTTTCACAGAGCAAAAACAGGGGCATGCAATTTGGTCAGAAAATCTGTGGCCTGCAATCCCCTAATATATATACTAAGGATGCTCCCCCACATTGGTCCAAGAATGAGTCACTAGCATGACTCTTGTGAGCCTTGCCACACCTTATACCAAGTAACCAAGTACATAATAAGAATCACCAGACCTCAGGGTAATTCTAAAGAGAAGATGAACACCATCAAAACTAACAAATTTTGTATTCATGGTTTCCATTAACGTATAGTGTCCAGATATAGTAGCTGTAGCCTGCAGATCCTAACTACAGTGACAATTTTGGGGGAAATTAAAGTGGTGCAGATTCACACTATGGCTGCAGCCCTTGCTCCAGAAAAGTCAGTCAGGCCTTCTTGGCATCAAAGAAGAAACCAATCCAAGCTTTATCTTGCCATATGCTTGGCACTGTTCATTGGCAGGGAGGTTATGGTGATTGCAAGACCCTACCACTCCAGTTACTAGCTCTCACACAACCTTGATATAAACCCCCTATGAAGAATTAATAGGTTGTAGAGCCATTAACAAACCACATACAAACCATTATTGGTATGACAGTAACATAATCTATCAGTTATTAGTCATTTTTCAATGCCTGCTACACAAGTTCCCTGCTATATTTCAAGCCCTCCTCAAAATTCTTATTACTGGCTTTGTGCAGCTTTTCTATAGAAAATCATCTACATCATTACTCATTATTCATCAATCAACCCTTGTAATCATTATACTGTAGCCATTATAGTAATAACAATAACTTCGTGCTCTGGAATCCCTCTGGAGGACCAGTCTACACCCAAAACCTCTGTCACATAATACTGTCAGTTATCCAATGTGATTTCTAAAAATTTTGAGAGAACTTGCCTAGAGACAGGGAGAAATTTGAATGTGATACCACAGACCAGCTTGAAGTTTCACTCTTGCTCTTAGTTTGGCCTTCCCTTTGCAAACTAAGGGCTTAAATTATTTGTATTTATTTTACTTGCATATGTCTAATCCAACTTCACTTGCAGCAACTTTTAAAAATCTAGAACATTCCTCTTTCTAATTCATGAACAAAATTAGATACCATTATCATTCCACTCAAAAAAAACCAAAAGGTGAGAGGATCAACAAGATCATTTACATAAATGTGTGACAGATAACAGGAAAATTGGTTTATATTTCCTCTTTACTACTTTTCTTGAATCTGGCCTACCATAATATGTAACAAATACGTTTGTCCACTGCCCTTGTTATCCATTTTGTTAAATAAATAAAAGCATTACCCCACCAACAGAGAAGAGCATAAGTCATACCTGGTACAAGATATCCACTGTGACTCAACCATACCACAAAATTTCAGTCAAAGTCACCTTAACCCAATCACCCCGGATTTATGTTCTGTCCCTTGTAGGTTTTTGTAAATTTTGTTACATACAGATGGCTCCACATGTGCTCAGCCTCCAAGGAGTCTATCAGTAGGCCCTACTGACTGATCTTGATTTCCCCATTCCTTGAATTGGCAGGAAAATGCGTTTATCCTTTTAATACAATTGATATCAATACTGTTATTATTGTTATTGATGTTATGATTATTAAAGTATTATTAAAATCTTGTTAACATTTAAGACAATGAAATAATGCAAAAGATCCTTTCCAAAAGCCAAGGAAAAGGGTAAACAGGTGAGAAAGGTAGGACTAATAAGTGACCCCTTGATGACTAAGCACTTGTAGAGCCATCTATGTGTGAATACAATAAATAAACCTGTGTTACAGTGGGCATGGCATGTATTCTTGCCAAACGTGCCGATTGGGTTAAAACAAAAAATAATGTTCTCACTAACTCATTTCAAATAAGATTTTCACTTCTTCATTTCAAATACCCACTTAGTTATTTCTCTCTCTATTTAACCATTTCCTCTGTATGTAATTAACCCCTATGATTTGGATGATGTAGCCATCACACCATGAAAATTTGGATTTACGAGAGGGTGAAATGAACATGCTGTCATGGAAAAAACTGGCTGAGGACAAAGGTGACAGGAACTTGCTGTCATGAGAATTTTGGCTGACAGGAATGACTCACACAAAGGCACAAAGCTCTTCGACAGTGACTAGATTGAGTGGGTATTTAGGAAGGATCACTTGAATTACCTCAATCAATGTACGAGTGTGGAATGCACCATTTGTGAGCCATGGCTGGAAGAGGGCCAGCTGCAGGGAGGACACGATTTCCACACTGAAGAGCATATTCCTTATTGCTATTATAATTACAATGAGTTATGGACTACCTAGAGAGATAATATCGAGTCTGTGCAAGGAAAACTTCCTATTACCATTTTGATTCAGAATCAAATAACAATT
>NC_051426.1:3998692-4003692 GCF_015228065.2 Penaeus monodon | reverse complement strand
GACCGGAGCAGTCTGGATTTACTCCTGGCAAGTCCACAATAGACCGTATACTAGCGCTTCGAGTAATTGTAGAACGCCGTCGTGAGTTTGGTCGTGGGTTGCTTGCAACCTACATCGACCTCAAGAAGGCGTTTGACTCGGTGCATCGGGAATCGCTATGGGAGATCCTGAGGCTCAGAGGAATTCCGACACAGACTATTGGCCTGATAGCAAGCCTCTATACTGGTAATGAGAGTGCTGTAAAGTGTGGTGGGGGTATGTCGAACTTCTTCCCTGTTAATTCAGGGGTGAGGCAAGGCTGTGTCCTTGCACCAACACTTTTCAACACTTGTATGGACTGGATAATGGGCAGGGCTACTAGCCAAAGTCAGTGTGGAGCAACACTAGGCAATATTAAGGTCTCAGACCTTGACTTTGCCGACGATGTTTTCCATCCTATCTGAGTCCCTGGAGGCACTTGTGGCGGCTCTTGATGCATTTAGCAATGAGGCGAAGCCCCTAGGCCTAGAGGTCTCCTGGACCAAGACCAAGATTCAGGACTTTGGGGGCCTGTTAGGGGAACCCGTTCAGTCGATCCATGCTTGCAGCGAGGACGTTGAAGTTACAGAAAGTTTTACATACCTTGGTAGCGTAGTCCATATCTCTGTGTTGTCAGACCAGGAAGTCAGTAGACGGATTGGTCTGGCAACAGGAGCCATGAACTCGGTCAACAAGAGCGTTTGGAGATGTCGTTACCTATGCAGAAGGACCAAGCTGCGTGTCTTCAAGGCCTTGATACTGCCAGTTTTGCTCTATGGAAGCGAAACCTGAACGCTATCCAGTGTCTTGGGAATCTCGCCTTGATGCCTTTTGTAACAAGTCCCTTCTCCGGATCATGGGGTACAGTTGGCAGGACTGCGTGTCCAACCGGCGGTTACACCGTGAGACTGGCATTGGACCTGTTACTTGCATAATCGGGGATCGCCAACTCAGGCTATATGGCCACCTAGCTCATCTCCCTGTGGACGACCCTGCTCATCAGGTTGTCTCCCCTGCGAGACAACCCTGGGTGGAGACCTGTGGGACGACCTAGGAGATCATGGCTTGGGCAGCTCGACGAGACCTGTCGCGAGGAATTAGAGATGGGCCGTGTGCCTGCCTGGAGACTCGCCTCAATGGATCCTCGTGGCTGGAAGCGAATGGTGGATGCGGCCATGCGCCCCCGTCGGCGTTAGCCCCTTGATGATGATGATGGTGTCATCATTCTTGTAATGTTATTACTATTATCATCACTGTCATTATCATGATCATAATGCTACAACTAATTATAATGATTATCATTATCATTACTATTATTGTTTTCATCATTGTCATTATGATTATTATCATACTCGTTACCATTACTTTAATCAGCTTTGTCAATATTAATACTAATACCAATCATATCATTATTATTAATAATATTGTTATAATTATATAAAATTATTATTACTATTATCATCATTCTTATGAACACCTTTATTACTGCTACCATCATCATCATCATTATCATCATCATTAACATCCTTGGTGCCATAAACACGTGCTTACTTTGCTCGCTGACTGATTCAAACTTTCCCAAAGGCCATTCCACAGAGCAAGAGTCTGTGGCTTCTAACAACAAGCGAGTAGAAATGCGACTCTCCTGTTGTGGCCTCTTGGCCTTTCGTGAAGATAGCTATAGGAAAAGATTTATGGAAATCATCACAGGAGGCGATGGATTGCAGAAATTGTAAGATTAATTATGTGAAGCACACCGTCCAACTGGTCCGCTTCAGGATTCATATGACCTAATAAAAGGTCAAGTCAGTGTTTGCCAATTCTCCCTATATTGAGACCCGTGGTGCTCTTTCGTCAATGGCCAAGTCACCAACAGGCTCACGAAGAGGCTGTCTGTGCAAGAACGAGCGGAAACGTTCCTTCTAACCATTGTTTTTTTTCCACGATTCAAACCGGTTGCGCCATGGATCCGCAACTGCTTTCGAGCAGACCCTGCCTTTCGCGCTTCTGATTTCGGCGTAGCCGCTGAACTTGATGTCTCCGACAAAGGCCATTAAAGATTACACACACACACACATACACATTTATATATGTGTGTGTGTGTGTGTGTGTATATATATATATATATATATATATATATATATATATATATATATATATATATATATATTTATTTATTTATTTATATATTTATATTGCCGGGCTATCACATATGGACATACCTTACATATATATATATATATCTATATATATATCTATATATATATCTATATATACATATATATATATATATATATATATATATATGTGTGTGTGTGTGTGTGTGTGTGTGTGTGTGTGATGTACCAGCAATATTTTCATAATGTCAAATGGTACCATGGTCATTTTTCTTCTCCAAAATCTCGAAGATAACTGCTACCACGTTTTTTATTTGATTATAAAACAACAGTACTGCCTTGTATAATTCTTTATCGGAAAGTACTACTTTGACTAAGGATTCAACTTTGTTTGTTTGATATTCTGATTTGAGAAGGTTTCCAATGTAATGCCACCTGAATACCCTGCTCTCAGGGTTTAGAATTTAGCGAATGATATTTCTAATTACGTGATATCTGGGCTAAATACAAGAGCTTATAGAGTGCCCCCTGATTGTCTAGAAAAACATCTTGGTGTCGCTGTTCACTAGCTTTTCTTAATGGCCACTATATATGGCAGATGGCTGCTGACTCGGCAGCCGTTGCCTGACCCAGTCATGGACCTAATGTGGTTAAGCGAGAGAGCGTCCCATTAGGTGGGGAGCAATCACAATACCACCTTGATAGTTATAAGTGTGGGTCCTGGAAATAACTAGTCCTCATAACCATAGAATGCAAGGCAGCTCACGATATCAGGAAACATAATTCGTCTTAATAGAGTTGATTCTGAGGCCAAGGGAGGCACAGTTTTTGATGAACCCCTCAAGAAGGTATTTTTCCCAGTTGGAAACCTGAAAGAGAATGTCATTAGCATAGGATGTGATGCTGCATACGTCTCACAGATGAACTTGCAACGAAAGTGCATAAGTATGTTTATCGGTGCAGAGGATAATGCTCCTCCTTGCCCAGTGCCTAACTCTAGTTCGCCACAAGCACTGTAGGTGCCTTGGTACTACACTTTGCTCCCTCGAATGCTCCTTTGATATTTATGAAGTAAAAAGACTGTATATAACTTTGTTACAGGTACTGTGCTAAATACATCTGATTCTTTCACGGATGTCGAGAGCCGAGGAGGCCCGAAGTGCAGGCCCTATATTTTCGTTCTTACTTCGTGGGCCTTATGATTGTTGGAGATGAATCCTGCTCAATTTCAAATCAATGTTCATCTGTAATGACAATATTATTATGTTTATTTTATTATCATAAACAATTGATCATACCATTCCCTTTTGCTATGCTGTATTTTTTTACGCTATAGATTTATTCCAACAAAGGATTAACCCTTTGCATAGTTGGTAGAGATGGTAAATTCAAGGAAGACAATCCCGAATCCGATTTCAAAAATTTGTAACGTTATGTTATTCTGATCGTTAATATTTGCTCGGACCCAAGCAGGCATGCAGTAATTATATTGAGGCAACAAATTTTGCTGGTCCCGTCTGAGCCCGGGCCCCGGGGTAGTTGCCCGTTTGAGCCAGTTGGGTCAGAGATTAGGCGGCCTAGCCAAAAGGTGCCTTCGGCCACTTTCGTGGTTTTGGGCGTTCCTCACTCTGGGTCTCTATTCAATTTGCTTTTACTCGCCCAGTATGTACGATGTACTCCCTTTACGTTGTCATTTCTATGATTTCGATATCCCTGGGACATCGCACACGATGCCTTTCTTGGCCACGTCCCCCAAACACCGGCTTTTTAGAAACTAGGAGGCAGGGAACTGTCTGGCTTCTTCCCTGGCCGAATAACCGCCGGTAACTGGTCTGTGGCCAATGTCTTGTTAATGGGCAGTCATTCGCCAAACACACACGGCCAACCTTAGTGATCTGTCCTTTGTGAATGAACAGTCACACGCGAGTCGCCTACTGGGCCCCCATGGGTCAGGGGTAGACCTCAGCCTCACAGCACATCTGTGAGAGTGCTTTTTCTTTTCTTTTCTCTCAGTACACATGCTTTGTATCACTTTCAGACTTTATGATTATGTAAATCTACTCAAGCCCTGGAGCGAAATACGGCTGGCAGGTCTGTGCACCAGGGAAGGTACCACAGATACTTTAAGGACACACACACACACAAACACACACACACACACACACACAGAAAGAGAGAGAGAGAGAGAGAGAGAGAGAGAGAGAGAGAGAGAGAGAGAGAGAGAGAGAGAGAGAGAGAGAGAATTCATAAGCGTATTGCATTTACGCAGTGTGAGTGGTGAGTCACGTTGCCAGGTGTGTTGTGTGAGGCCATTCGGTCTACTGCTCGCAAAGACAGGAATGTAGGAAGAGGAGAAAAGATCAACAAAAATAGCAATTCATGATTCAAGTAAGTATCTCTGCTGTTATTACCATCATAATTGTTATCATTCTTACGATTATCATGCTCATCTAAATACTCAAAGAATGCAGTCTAAATATATATTCTGTATATTAGGGTTCCCAACCTTTTCCCTTCTGTGGTCCCGGCCACTATATAATAATCTCCATGCTATCTTTTCAACTGTGTCAATAGTTAGACGACAAGAACACATTATGGAAAGATTCCAGTTTACTGATATGTGAGAGAAAGTTACAAGTACGTACGTACGTGAGATAAGATTCAATTTAATTCGATGTCAAAATGTTCCTATTGCTCCATGGCCCCCAGAAAGCACCCCGTGGCTCCCCTGGGGATCGTCTATTCATGAGAGAGAGAGAGGAGAAGAGAAAAAGAGAGGAGAGAGAGAGAGAGGAGAGAGAGACAGAGGAGAGATAGAG
This sequence comes from Penaeus monodon, assembly GCF_015228065.2. Taxonomy (NCBI): domain Eukaryota; kingdom Metazoa; phylum Arthropoda; class Malacostraca; order Decapoda; family Penaeidae; genus Penaeus; species Penaeus monodon. The sequence goes on along the minus strand of NC_051426.1, from coordinate 3,998,738 downwards.
AGAGAGGAGAGATAGAGAGAGAGGAGAGAGAGAGGAGAGTGAGAGG
>NC_051426.1:3988982-3993982 GCF_015228065.2 Penaeus monodon | reverse complement strand
GCGAAGTTTGGCGAGAACGCCTTTTCCCCACATCAATTTTATATACATCGGTAGGGGCGTACCAAGTCACAAGAGACATGAAGCCAATAGCATGCTTATCTCAATGCCATAATACACTCATCACCGGGTGGTCACCTCAACTACCAAGGGCTGAAGTAGGTTGGGATGGCAAATGGCTACAACCCTGGGGTGGTGACCATCGCTGGCCGGCGCACCTAGTATAGGTGTAAACCCACCCACACTGATCGTGCCGCTACCAGGTCTTCTCACCTCCGAGAGGGCAGCCATCTCAACTCCCGTTTTCCTCAATTCCTGCGATAGCAGAGTTAACCACTCATCCTGTCGCAAGGACCGGATGTTCCAAGCACCTACCCGGAAAGCATACCTGGGTTAAGATATGTATACATACTACTACACACACACCACACACCACACACACACACAAAACAATCTATCTATTTATCTATCTATCTATCTATCTATCTATCTATCTCTCTCTCTCTCTCTCTCTCTCTCTCCCTTTCTCTCTCTCTCTCTCTCCTTCCCTCTCTTTTTCTCCTTCTCTCTCACTCTCCTTTACTCTCTCTCTCTCTCTCTCTATAATATTATATATATATATATATATATATATTTTTATATATTATATATATATATATAATATATATATTATATATTATAAAATTATATATATTTTTATATATATATATATATATATTATTTTTTATCGATTCTATATATATATCTATATCTATATCTATATCTTTATATATATATATATATATATATATATTATATGTAGTATATGTATATAAATATATATATTATATATATATATATATTATTTTATATATATAATATATATTTTACATATATGTTGTGTGTGTGTGTTGTGTGGGGTGTGTGGGTGTGTGTGTGTGTGTGTGTGTGTGTGTGTGTGTGTGTTGTGTGTGGGATGCAAAAGGCTATAAAATGCCTCAACAAAGGTTGTGGCTGGTTTGGCAGTGATAGTGGTTATAACAGCTTGCTTCTTTATTAATGAAGAGTACAGCACGTAGGGAAACACAAGACGGTGTCTTGGGTAAGCACTGGCACAGGTCGCGTGTCCGGCCAGCCACCTGCAGGCTGGGGGTTGGGGTGTGGTGGTTTTGCGCTCGTGATGCTGAGCACAAACTGAGAGGTCAGACAGGTCAGATAAATCATTATCAACGCCCTCCGCTGGTTCTTAACTCGCTTTAGAGCCACATGACAGCCGCCACGTGGTCTATTGTATAATGGTTACACAAAACTGTGCTTATGTACATTCCATAGTGTATGTATTGTGTGTGTGTGTGTGTTGTGTGTGTGTGGTGTTTGTGTGGGGTGTGTGGTGTGTGTGTGTGTGTGTGTGTGTGTGGTGTGTGTGTGTGTGTTAGTGTGAGTGTGAGTGTGGGGTGTGAGTGGGAGTGTGCGTGTGCGTGTGTGTGTGTGCACACACACACACCCACACCTGACAGTTCATATCCTACTGCCCCATGTAATCTGACGGGGCCCAATCATGTGCAAATGAATGCTGCTCAATCAAACAGGTGTTACCAAACTCATTTACATCATGAAAAGATTCATTAAAGTTAACCCAAATCCAATGGCATGCCATGTACATGCTAAGCCCCCTGTGAGTTTTACTTCATTAATTTTTTTTCCACATAGATGGTTACACTTGTACAAAGTCATCAATGAGCCAATTACATACTGCCTGTTTTGCCCGTTTAAAACCCTTTTCCTTGATTCACAAAAATATTTTAGGTATTTTATACTGATACTACTAAGGTCAATAACCTTATAGTAATTATAACGTCTATAAAAAAATAACACCATCAATATTCATAGCATTAGTAAGAAAAAAAATTCCTGCCCAAATTGAGGAAAGGTGAAATCGATAAGGATAAAAAGAGCACAGCATTTTTCCGGCAGCACTGAGTTAATCTGCACATGAAAAAGTAGATAAAAGTAAAAAATATTAAAGAAAAACTTTTTTGGAAAAATGACAAAGTTGTTTAAACATGATCATATCAAATAATAATAATATAATATAAATTTTTATTATTATTATTATTATTATTATTATCATTATTATAATAACATTTATCATTATAATAATAAGAAAAAATAAGAACGATAATAATAATAGAAAAACTAATGATGATGATAATTATGATAATAATAATAATAATTAAAAAAGAAAAAAATGGTGTTAGCTTAACTCATTGTCTCTGATGCCATAACATATATATCATGGACAAGCTTGGTGTTCCCCCCCATGACCAAGATGCTTCATGCCAAGCAAATGTGTTCACTGTCAGACACACAAGTATAGACTCCATGCTACATTTCAGCCTCAATAAATCATGGCCTGTTACACATACAAGCCAGGAAAATGGTAGTTTGTGCAATTCTTGTGCATTTACATAACCTAATCGTTCTAAACTCACTATCATACGGAAAATTTTTGTATTACAAGCCCGACATTTATTTGGTGCTTAAAACTGTTACCTGCAGCAGGCAGCATTCCACACGTCACCAGACAACTGCCAAAATTACAAGAGGAATGCGTTACAACAACCTTCAGCACGATCATTCACAAACTCAATTGCGAACAATTAACTGACCTGTAGGCCCGGACGCCCTTTGAGGTTAGAGGCCCCCAGGCAACCACGCTCTTTTTAGTCTGGCACGTCCACGCTGCCTGAGATGACCAATATTCATGCTCCCCCTCCCCATGCTGGAGCCTGAAAGAAGGGCAGGAGGTGGCTGGGAACGGGGAAGTCATGGTTTGCCCCCCCTCCTCCTTCCCCCCGCTCTCTCTCTCGCTCTCTCCTCTCCTCTCTTTTCCCTCTCTCTCTCTCTCTCTCTCTTCTCTCACCTCTCCCCCTCTCTCTCTCTCTCTCTCCAAGTTCTTTTTAAAAATTAATCTAGTCAAAAGGCAGATGAATTTAAGAGAGAATAGAAAAAAAGACAGGAAACAGGAAAAGGTTTAAAGGGAAGAACACAACCCCAAAGCACTCACTTGATGGACTCTGTGGCTGCCGAGGGCCATCCCCAAGGCCCATCTGCTCCACGTCCACAATTGCATCTTGGTCTGTAGGGTTCGTGATCTGAGAAGGGAACAGGAAAACTGATACACAAAGATCAACAACTGGTTGTTACACATTATATGAGATAATGACTGGTTGACTGGTTATTTGACATTTTGACACAATCAATGGGGTATGCCATATACCCCCACAGAAATAAAAAAAATATTCCTGGAGAAATTAAAAAGTGCAAATGATTTAAAAATATGTGTCAATTACATTTCCTTGGCATTATAAAGTTTATTCATTGTTATCTTAACCTTCGCTGCATCCTCCCTGTTAAAGACATTTCAGCAGTTTGCTTGTACCTCTCTTTTCAAAAAAAAAAAAAAAATCATGAAAGTTAGCTCCCCCACCTTAAAAATCCCCGAAAGGGGGATGGGGGCAAAACGTGCGTGAGCATACAGTTTGTAGGTGACATCGAGGGCCCCATGCCCGGCTGGTCCCCCCGACTGCAGGCGGTGCACCGTGCCCTCGTGTACTCTGTTACTATGGCCTCTTTCACACTCATTCCTAGGAGAAGACATTTTCTTTTATTAACTCACTGCAGATGAGGTTCACATGTGGCTGAAACTAAAATTTTAGTCTCAACCAACTGTCACATGCATGTTGACCTTTACTGTTTTGGCTCAGGATGATAAGTGTCAATACTGCCCTTTAGAACAGGTGCAAGCCTCATACTGGGATTGATTGATTTACCCATTTTCCTCTGGTTTATCATCATATATTTTAAAATTTTATTAAAATTCATGGGTATATAAAAACAAATGATACATGGAGAAAAAATATAAAAACAGCGCATGCGAAAATACAAGAAGTACAAAAACAGGACAAGCATCCTTCCCTCAACCATCAACGACACAAGCGTGATGGGGCGGTAGTTAACAGCAGTGAGAGCGTCCTGCCGCTACGGTGTAGATAGGGCTCTCCTGGTCGAGCGACACACCCAGCAGCCCATTCCCCACCCTATGGCAGGAAAGGTTCTTCGTCGGGCAGCGGCGGCACATGAAAGGGTGTGTGCTCGTGGTCCTGCACCGCCTGCCAGAAGCGGTCCAGCCGCAGCGACAGGCTCCGGCTTGCCGAGTCTGAGATGGGGCAAGGGTAGGGAGGTGCCAGGTCGGGGTTGAGCGTGAGGAAGGTGAGGGGAAAGGGCCATCAGAAGGGGGGCGGTGGAGGGCGGAGGGGAAGGAAAACCAAGGTAGTTTTATACACAAAGACTGATGGTGATCATGAATATGGTAATATGGTAATGATGGGGGGAGTGGGCCAAAATGGAAGAAGAGTGAGACAAAGAAGAATGAGAAAAAGAAAGGGGGAGGAAGATAGGAAGAAGGAATGGAATGAAAAGGGAAAAAGAAGAAAGGAAGTGAGGAGGAGAAAGCATAGAAGAATGATAAGAGGAAGATGAGAAAGAGTGGGAAGAGGAGAAGAAAGGAGAAGTGAATAGGAGGAGTAAGAACAAGCAGCAGAAGAGGAAAGAAGAGGAAAAGGAAAGAGAAAAGGGAAAGAGAAGAAAGGCAGAGGTGGAACAGAAGTAGGCAAAGAAAAAGGAGGGAAAAGAAGAAAAGAAGAAAATGAAGGAAGAAAAAATCTGGATGATAATCATGAGTCTTAAAATATAAAAGATTAAAGAATAAAAAAGTTTTACAAAACTGATAAGAACAACGGGGAAGAGAAAAACAAGAAAAAAAAAACAGCCAGTCAAAATCAAAACTTGTTAATAGACCCCTTTGTTTCAGCGCCATAAACTTTTTTTAAGGGAAAAAAAAAAAAATTTAAACAACCAATATGCTTATATCTAAAAAAATATACAAATGCTTTTTTTTTTTCCCGACACAAAAAAACACTTCCCTCTCTCACCGAGTCCTATTTAGCCCAAAACCCCCCTTC
>NC_051426.1:3982798-3985298 GCF_015228065.2 Penaeus monodon | reverse complement strand
GTTATTATTAATGATATTGAGAAAGTGATGACGGCAAAAACCCTTTTTTACCAAAAGGGAAATTTAAATAGTAATGATTTAAAGATGGTGGGGTATTTAAAGATGGACAAAAAAATGATAAAAGGTATTTACGAAAGATGATACCAAAATTTAAAATAAGTATTTTTTTTAATTTTATAAAAAAAAATAATATTTATGAATTTTGTAATTTGTTAGTATTATTTAAATTTAATAATGATGATAAATTAATTAAAAATAATGATTATAACAATGAAAAAATTAAAAATGATTTAAAAATAAACTATAGGAGGTGATTAATTTAATTTACAATGGGTAATGATTAAAAACAAAGGAAACCCTAATGAGATAATAGAGTAAAATCTGCTGATAAAAAGATTATGGTTTTTGTGGGCGGCTTTAAAGATGGTCCTTGGGGGTTTTTTGGGTTTCGGGTTTGAAGGAAAATTTTAAAAAGGAGGAAAGGGGAGGTTTTTTCGGTCGCTGACCCTCTTTTCTTTGGGCGTAAAAATTGTTTCCCCGTCCGACTTTAAAAATTTTTCCCGGTTTTTCTCCCCCCCCCCCCCCCCCTCCCCCCCCTTCTTTCCCTTCCCTTTTTGCTCTCCCCGCTAAACTCTCTTCATCTTTCTCTCTTCTCTCCTCTCCTCTCTCTTCTCTCTCCCAAACCCTTTCTCCCTTCCCTTTCTCTTTCTTCCGCTCTCTCTTCCCCGCTTTTCTCTTTTCTCTTCTCTCTCTCTCTCTCTCTCTCTTTCCCCCTTTTATTTCTCTAAATCTTCCTCTCCCCTCTCTTCTCTTCTCTCTCTCTTTCTCTCCTCTCTCTTATCTCTCTTCTCCCCCTCTCTCTCTTCCTTCTCCTCTTCCCCTTCTCTCCCTCTCTCCCCTCCTTCCCTTCTTTTCCTTTTCCTCTTCCCCTCTCTATCTCTCTCATCTCTCCTCTCTCCCCCCCTCTCTTCCCCCTTCTCTCTCTCTCCCTTTTCTCTCTCCTTTTTCTCTCTCCCCCTTCTCTCTCTCTCTTTCTTTTTTTTCCCCTTCCTTTCCTCTCTCTCCCCTTCCCCTCCCCTTTCCCTTCTCCCCTTTCCCCGCCTTATCTTCTCCTTTTTCTTTCTTGTCTTCTCTCCTCCCCTCCTCTCCCCTCCTTCTATTTTTTTTATAATCTTTCTCCCAAAATTCCCCTTTTCTCTCCTCTCTCTTCTCTCTCTCTTATCCTTTTCCCCCCCCTTTTTCTCTTCCTTTTCCCTTTTCCCCTCTCTATCTCTCCTTTTCCCCTTTTTCCCCTCTCCTCTCCTTTTTCTCTCTCCCCCTTTCCTCTCCTCTCCCCCATTTTCTCTCTCTCTCTCCTCTTCTCTTTTTCTCTCTCTTTTCTCTCTCCCCCTCTCTTCTCTCTCTCTCTCTCTCCCCTCTCTTCTCTCTTCCCCCTCCTCTCCTCTCTCTCTCTTCCTTTTCTCTCGATTTTTTCTCCTCTCTTTTTCCCTTTCCCCTTTTTTGGGTTTTTTCTTTTTTTTTTTTTATTTTTTTTTTCTCTTTTCTCTTCTCTCTCCTCCCTCTCTCCCCTCTCCGTTTCTCCCTCTCCCCTCTCTCTCTCTCTCTTTTTCTCCCCCTCTCTTTTCCCTCTTTCTCTCTCTCCTTCTCCCTTCTCTCCTTTTCTCTCTCTCTCTCTTCTTCTCTCTCTCTCTCTCCCCCCTTTTTCTCTCTCTTCTCTCCCCCTCCCCTTTTCTCTCTCTCTCTTCTCTTCCCTTTTCTCTCTCCTTCTCTTTCTCCCTTCTCTCTCTTTTCTCTCCCCTCTCTCTTTTCTCCCTCTCTCTCTCTCTCTTTTTCTCTCTCTCTCCCTTTCCCCTCTCTCTCTCTCTCCCCCTTTTCTCTTCCTTTCTTTTCTTTCCCCTCTCTCTCCTTTTCCCTTTCTCTCTCTCCCCTTCTCCCTCCCCCCTCTCCTTTTCCTTTTTTTCCCCCTTTTTCCTCTCCCTCCCCTTTTCCCCCCCTTTTCCCCCCCTTCTCTTTTTCCCCCTCCCCTTTTTCCCCTTTCCCCCTTTTTCCCTTCTTTCCCCCCCTTTTGCCTTTCCATTTTCTTTTACCCCTTCTATTTTCCCCCCCCCCCCTCTTTCTTTTCCTTCTTTTTTTATTCCCCTTTTTTCCCTTTTTCCCCGTTTGGGGCCCCCTTTTCAACCAAAAAAAAAAAAAGAAAGGGGTTCTTTAAGGGGAAAAACACAAATAATTTAGGGGGAAAAAGAAAAATAAAAAAGGCCGGTTTTTGGGGCAAATCCCCCTTTGGCCAAGGGAACCGGGGGTTTTCTCCAAAGGCCGAAAAAAAATTTTATGTTTTTTGGGAAAAAAAGACAACGGTTTTTCGGGGAAATGGGGTAAAAGGGCCAGCCCCGTATTTTTTGGAAAACCCTTTTCTTTTTCCCCCGGGGGAAAAAACTTTTTTAAGGGGGTTTTTTATTTTATGATGAAGTGATTTGGAAGGATTTTTAAAAAAAGAGAATGA
>NC_051426.1:3965298-3972798 GCF_015228065.2 Penaeus monodon | reverse complement strand
AGGAGGCGCGGAAGGTTTCCGAGGGAGAGAAGGCGCGGAAGGTTTCCGAGGGAGAGGAGGCGCGGAAGGTTTCCGAAGGAGAGGAGGCGCGGAAGGTTTCCGAGGGAGAGGAGGCGCGGAAGGTTTCCGAGGGAGAGGAGGCGCGGAAGGTTTCCGAGGGAGAGGAGGCGCGGAAGGTTTCCAAGGGAGAGGAGGCGCGGAAGGTTTCCGAGGGAGAGGAGGCGCGGAAGGTTTCCGAGGGAGAGGAGGCGCGGAAGGTTTCCGAGGGAGAGGAGGCGCGACGCGGCGCGAGAAACACGGCCTCCGCGCGAGAGGAGCAGCTTTGCTCTCCTGAGTACTACTGCTGGGACTAAATATGACTACAATATTTCTGTTTTTCTTTAATTTCTGCTACTGCTACTTTTTATCATTAATGTTATTACTCTAATTGCTAAAGCGTTTCTCCCGTCGTTGCTACTTCTGCGGTCATTACTACTACTTCTAGCGCTACAAACGTCAACTTTACAGCGCTACGTGGCAGTCGTCTTGCTATTTCTGTGACAAGAAGAATAGCAACTTTTATCACGTTTAATATAGAAAAAAAATCCAGTTTTTTCACCACTGCTTTAACACTAATAGTGTGTGTTTATATATATATATATATATATATATATATATATATATATATATATATATATATATATATATATATAATGTGTGTGTGTGTGTGTGTGTGTGTGTGTGTGTGTGTGTGTGTGTGTGTGTGTTACGGTGGTTCATTTAACATAGATATTTACGTTATACATGAAATGAAAACACAGACAAAAATGGAAATAAATTTTTTGTGGACTACTTTCATAACATTAATATATTACTATTACAGGAAACGAAAATGCACAGCACGACCTCCCCAAATATTTGGCGACACTGGCAATGGAGATTTGTCTGCAATATAATCTAGTTGGAAATACTTATGCTGTGAAGAGTCAGTTGCGTCCAGAGCCTCGGCTTATCGTTTTGCATTCGTCTTGCCATTCTACCAGCATGCAGTCTTGGACCTTTGGGCCGTAATTGTATCTCCATCGGATCCGTTCCTATATCGCAAGGTCCCGAAGGCGACACTCGAAACAAAATTAGCCGCCAAGTAGCTTGAAAGTTACGACTGCTTTGGGGCTCTCGTGTAGGTTTCAAATGGTTTATTTGCCGATTACTTAGGCGACAGAAGTCTTTGTCTGACTATAACATGCCTTTTCCATATTTGATACTTCTCAGCTTTGTCCCTATGCAGGGTCGCCGTTGTGAATGAGCCTTCTCCATGTATTCCTGTTTTTAACCAGCGCTACATGTATAAGATCTTTATTTGTACAATCTTTCCGTCGTGTTCTAGGTCTTCCTCTTCTTCTGTTTCCTTGTAGTTCCATTTTCATGACTTCTCTTCCTACGTGATCTTCCCTAGCTCTTCTCCTTAAATGACCGAACCATCTTAGTTTTGCCTTCTGTATATTCTTAGAAATTTCCACTGCTTTCACTGTACCTCTGATGTAGTCGTTTCTTATTCTATCTCTCCTTGTGACTCCAGCCATCCATTTCAACATCTTCATCTCAGCTACGTCCTACTTTTTTCGTCTAACTTCTTCAATGGTGCTGTTTCTAGGCCGTAAGTTAAGGCTAATCTGATTACGGCCTTATGCATCTTACCTTGAGTCTAATTGGGACTCCTATCGCACAACACTCCTGACACTTTTCTCCAATTATTCCATTCACTTTGACTTCTGAAATTAACTTCCGTATCCATTCCGGCAGTTTAATCGACCACTGTACCTAGATATTTAAAAGTTCGAACTCTTTTCAAGTTCTCTCCACTTAGCTTTATTGTGGCTAGTTGGTCTATAACTGTGGTGAAATATTCTGTCTTGGACCTGCTTATTCTCATTCCTCTGCTTTTTAAAGCAAACCTCCATTCTTCTAGTTTCCTTTCTAGCACTCTTCTACTTTCTGCCACTTGCACAATATCATCAGCGTACAATACGCACCATGGTGGTTCTTCTCTTACATTTTCCATGATGACATCAAACATTATATTGAATAGCAGTGGGCTAAGTGCCGATCCCTGGTGTAAGCCGACCTATACTTTGAAGTGTTCCGTCATGCCCAGAGTGCTCCGAACTCTCGTTGTCACGTTCTTGTAGCATTTCTGGATCATTCTTACATTTTTTTTTTTTTTACTCCTCGCTCTCGTAACCCTCTCTAGACTTCTTGGCGTGGCACTCGGTCATAGGCTTTCTCTAAGTCGATGAAAATCATATGTAGCACTCTTTGCTTCTCCTGGTATTTCTCCATCGTTTGCCTGAGAGAGAAGATACCGTCAACTGTTCTGATCCATTTCATAAAACCAATTTTATGCCGGCCAATGCGCACTACTTGTCTAAATCATGAGTCCATAATCCTTTCCAGTAGTTTCAAAGTGTGAGACATCAGCTTAATACCCCGATAGTTCTCACAACTCTGAATATCTCCTTTCTCTTTGAAGATTGATATCAAAATACTTTCCTTCCACTTTTCTGGTCTTGCTACCCTTTCCATTACCTCTTTCATCAATCCATGCAAGATGTCATCTCCCAAAGCTTTCCATACTTCCACTGGTATGTCATCGGGTCCCTTAGCTTTTCCATTTTTTATCTTCTTTAGTGCATCATTCACCTCTTCTCTAGTTAGTTCAGCTACTTCTTGATCATTCGGCTCTCCATCTCCTCTCAAATATCTATCATTTTTTTTCATCTAGCAGCTTTTGAAAATACTGCTTCTATCGTACCAATATATCTCTCCCTTTTCTCAGCACACTTCCACGTTCGTCCTTCATCTACCGTGTGTTAAATCTTTCGCACTCGTACTCTTAGCCAACTTGAATATCTTCGTCTGTCCTTCTTTAGTGTTAAATTTTTCATACAGATCGACGTATGCTTCTGATTTTGCGATGGCATCTTATTTCTTGGCTTCCTTGCAACATCGTTTATATGCTGCTCTGTCTTCATATAGTTTACTTTCTTCCCATCTTTCACATTCATCAACCTTTTTCAGTTCTTCTTGTAGTGCCGCCCAAAACTGTTCTTTTTCTCCATCTGTGCCTTCTGCTTGTGGTACATACACACTAAATATATTCATCAAAAAATCTTCAAGGGCTAATCGTATCCACATGATTCTGCCACTCTGTCCGTCACTAAATCTTTCATGCCACGCGATAAAATAATTCCAATTCCATTACTTCCTTCTCCGTTTGCTCCTCCATATATGTTCCCCTTCCATCTTGTTTCCTGGACACATAGCACGTCCACTTTCCTAGTTTTCATATTATCTGCCAGAATCCGGCCTCTTCCTGTCATGGTCCCAACATTTGATGTTCCAATTCGCAAATGTTGAACTAGCTTCTTTAGCCCTCGCTGGTCCACCGAGTTAGGGTGATGTATCTGTGGGTCGCTTACGGGCGATATGCTAACAATGGTGACTCTACTTGTTTGGCTCATTTCATGTAAAGTTTTGGCGAGATTTTACAGGCGGATGCCCTTCCGCCCCATTTATCCGGGCTTGGGACCGGCTGATGACGAGCTCCACCAGACTGGGCTCCTTTTCCATATTTAATACCTGGGAATTTTAATTGTTTAAGATTTTTTTTACTTTATCGTTATTTTAAATCAAATATAAGTTGAATGTAAATTGCCTCGACAGACGACAAACACAACGTTTTGGTGGCTGCTTATCTTCATGGCCGACCAATATGAAAGACAGTTATAATGAAGCCTTAGATTCACTCCATGAAACTGATATGCATTTATTACGATTTCACGGATTTTTCGGAGCCGTTACAGAGCCATAAGGCCCCCGAAAACTATACTCGAAACAAAATTAGCCGCCATATTATGACGTCACACATTGTAAAGTATCTGTTTAATTACAACTGCTCTGAGGCTCTTGTACGGGTTACAAACCGGATATAGTAGAGCTTATTTCTCGATTACTTAGTCGACAGAAACCTTTATTTGACTATTATATTCCTTTTCCATATTTAATACCAGGGAATTTTAATTGTCTATTGTTTTCTTTGTTTCCGATGCTTTATCGTTATCAAATATAAGTTGATGTAAATTGAGTTGACAGACGACAAATAACAATGTTTTGGTTACTGCTTACCTTCAAGACCGAACATTGCAGCGTGAAAGACACAAATATAGGGACCCGTAGTTTCCCTCCATGAAAAGGATAAGCATTTTTTTTTTTTTTTTTTTTTTATCACAGATTTCTTAGGTTTGCTTTATTATAGTTTTCTTTGATGCCAAATATCCAACTAAACAACGCTTTCTAGAATTATTATTCCGATGATTATTAACTGTTTCGTATGTATATTTACAACGATTTACTTTACATGAAATTATAATATTTTGTTTGATGCTTCCGAAAGAACAACACAACACAAGTCAAGTGAGAGATTTCATAAACAATGTTAAAATTATAGGAAATAATAATGTATATTATTATTATTATTTTTTTTTTTTTTTGCCTGAAGACGATTACTAGTCCATATTATCATTTTCTCTTTGTGTATGGAGCTATTCAGTATAATCCATCATAGTTATCTTATTTTACAACACTTGGTTGTATCGGTGACAGTCACTGGGCCTTCCATGGCATTGGTGACCGTTGGAGGCGTGGCAATAAGACAGCCGAGATCCATGGCTTTCCATTGGTTGTTACGTCATGCAGGCTGACCGCAGATTAGTCAGTCGACTACCGATCTCCCCTCTCTTGGCAGTCTATGACCTTGTAACGGACGGGACGTTATGAATATCCCGGACGGCTGTAGAGGTGATGGCCAATAGAAATATGGACAGATATGTACCTGCCATAATTACATTTACGTTGGACTCGGGTGAACAAAGAGAGCGCTTTTGCTTTGGCTCCCCAGTGGAAATGGACAGGGTAACATGAAACATGTACAATGAAAACTCTCAGCAGTTCAATTAAATATTCTTTTTTGCGTATTTATGTATCCTCAATAATCTATGTTCATAAATATCATGTAAGTAATCTCTTAAAAATGTTATCACATTGAATGCATCTGAGTACCCAAAGAAAGCTCTCTTGATTTGTTTTGAAAAGAGTGCCTCATTTCCTTTTGCGAGCTCCTTTTGCCATGGCAGATTGAATGTATTTAGACTAGTAAGAGTGAAGAAAAAGATCTTCCCAGCATGGGCTGGCTCACTGCGCATTGGTCGTGTTTGTGTCCAAGATTTCCAACAGTATAAAAAGTAATTTGTATAAGAAAAGTACAACGCAAGACTTCTTTGTGAAATAGCGTATACTCCCATAGTTCTCTGGTAAGCAGAAAATTCTGATAACTAAACTATTTCTTAGGTTACCTTCTAAGCACAGAATTTTATGATTAAAAAAAAATACTTGAATCAGTAAATTTTGTGGAATACCTGTATCCTGAGTGGTAAAGTTAAATGTAGAAATGCGTTTAGCTTTTGTTGTGGTAGCTATATGTGAATGCATAACCTTAACTGCACACATAAGAGAAAATGTACAGTAAATTTAATAGAATCCACACAGAAAAGTGATTACATAATAAAAATGCCATGAAATAGTGCTACAGGCAAACACACAATAAAGATACATATGAAAAATAGCACCAACATTAATCATGGCAATACTAACAGCATGAAAAATATACACAACAAAACACATGTAAACACAATGACAATACATATTAAGGTCCACATTTTTTTTCTTCTCTTTTCTTTGTCATAACCCCATCTCCCACTTGCCTCACTTTTCCCTGCAGATTACTGGTGCAGAGGTGGCACATGACAATCTGGCACTCCCACAAGGGGACACACAGAGGTTCGTTCTCCCAGCACCAGGCCTCCGACACAGACCAACAGGACCACAGCAAGTGACACAACAGCAATTTGTAGGCAACGCAGGAAAGCAGCTGCTTCAAGACTACGGTGGCAACGGTGGGATTAATACTGGGCCTTCTGGCAATGGTGAACAGATGGGAGAATCTCTCCATTTTATTTCGTTTTCTTTTTCTCTTATTTTATTCATTATTAAATTAATTTCATTCTGGGGAGGACAGACATACTTTGTAGGGATTATCTATGTTAAAAACGGAATTAAAGTCTATTTGTTTATTTATATATATATATTTAATTATTTATCTATTTTATTATTAGTTGTGAGAGACTTGGTCTGTTGGTGGTAATATATGAGATTTATATGTATCATGGATATTCAAGTTTTTATGGTTCCCTCTTTATCTCCACCTCCCCTTCCTTTCCCGCTTCACCCTCCCTGACCTTTCTTCCTTTTTCTTTTTTCCCTTTCTCTTCCATTACTATCCTCTCTCTGCATCATCCCATCTCTCCCCAGCCACTCCTTATTCTTTTCATCTCCCTTCCTTCTCTCTTGACCTCTTCCTTTTTCTTCAACTTTTACTAAACACTTCCACCTCTCCTCACGTCTCTTCACTCCACCCTCTCTTCCCTTTTCCCCTTCTCTCCCATTACTATGTCTCTTCACCCTCTCTCACTCCCTTTGCATCCACTCCTCCACTAACCTCATCTCCCACTCCCAGGAATAGTAGGCAACCTGCTTCCCCTGGACCCTGGCACAGCGATGCCCCAGGTTTTGGCATTAGACGTGGCATGCCAAAGGGACCAGATGAGGGTCAGGATAACTTTCGATTCTCCTTTCCACGGTATCGTGTACTCGAAGGTAAGTCCAAGGTGCAGTGATTTTGGGTTTTGTGCCCACCCCCACAGAAAGAAATTCCTAAAGTGTTTCCTCCTAGCTTTTGCTATGAGTTATTTTTACCCGGCACCTGCAACTGTGGAATCTATTTCAGTCTCAAGTACCGTTGTCCATTTCTCCATGAAATAATCATGATAACAATAACAATAATCTTAATAGTAATGGTTAAAATAAAACTAATCTTACTATTGCTATTGCCACTGCTACCACACTTTTTTTTCTTCTTCTCTTCTCTTTACTTTTCTTTTAAAATGTGACTCCCATTTCCCCCATCCATTCCGCCTGATCAGCAGCCTTAACTCCATTTTCCCCTTCTCCCTCAACACCCAGGGTTACTATGGCAACCCTCAGTGTAGTTACGTGGCACCGGGAACGAGCAGGAGTGAGTACGAGTTTGTGGTGGTGTCGGGCACGTGCGGCACTCGCTTCGTGGAGAACCCTGGCGCCCCGTCGTACCTCGAGAACACGGTCGTCATTCAGAACGAGCCGGGCATCCAGGAGGTGAGAACGGCGACCTCCGTCCGGGGACTGTCAGGGGCGAGAGGGAAGGAGTGGGCGCTGCAAGGCTTCGATTGCTTTCTCTTTCTGGCATTCTTTCCCTGCCTTTATTCCTGTGTGTGTGTTAGTGTGGTCTATATATATACAGTATATATTTGCATGTGTATATCTCCTAAAGTATTGCTTTTCACACTTCTGCGTCCGCCCCCATTCTGC
>NC_051426.1:3947798-3960298 GCF_015228065.2 Penaeus monodon | reverse complement strand
GGAGAGAGGAAACGAAGACGCAATCATTCGTTGTTTTGTGCACTTGTTATTTTTATACGTGTTTTGTATACGCTTCCTGCGGGCAGGTTATGTGTACTGAATAGAAATAAATACGAATAAAATGAATAACCCCAGTGTTGTCTCATAACCTTTGCAGAAACCATAGTGGAGCAGTAAATATAAAGATACGCAAAAGGTCTCTATTTACACACTTTCTAAGAACCATATGTACTTACTAGTAGCAAATTAATGAATAACAAATGTAACATGCAAATGACCCTATCATAACCTTTTTGAAGATAAAATTTGCCCATTTATGTTAAGTGAAAGGAATGATACCCGGGTAGTACTTTACTGCCTTATTACACAGATTATTCACTAATATTCTGACATTTGTTTCACCTCACAGTATATCACCAAAGCGATGAAACCATCAGCTGTCGAAACGCCATTCATACTGTGATAGTCATGACAAAAAACAATAACGGTAATTATAGTGATAATATAAAACAGAAGAGTATACAACACACCAAACTGGAATAATAGTAATAATAAATCCAATGGTGATGACAGTGATAGACGTTATATTAACAATAACAACAGCAATAATTATTATAATAACAATAATAGTATCAGTAATGATCATAGTAATAACAGTAATGATAATAACGATACTAGTACTACTAATGATGATGATGATGATAATAATAATAATAATAATAATAATAATAATAATAATAATAATAATAATAATAATAATAATAATAATAATAATAATAATAACAAGAACAATAATTATAGTAATGATAATAATGAAAATAATGATAATAATGATACTGAAGATAATAATAATGACAGTAATAATAGTAATAATGATGATAATGATCATAATAATAATAATAGTCATAAAGATAATGATAATCAAAATAATAATGATAATAGTAATTGAAATACTGATAACAGTAATAATAATATATTATTCTCATATATTTCCCCTCACACAGTTAGCCTTGCCTCTTGCCCCCCCCCCCCCCGTCCCCGCCGGCCGCCGCTCAAATGTCCGCGCCGGGTGCGGGTGCCCGGCCGCCCTCCGTCGTCCTCGCCTCCGCTCACATGTCCATGAGCTTGTACTCGGGGTGCCTGGACGCCCTGACCACCATGACCTTGTCTCCGAGCCTGACGGCGCCGCCCTGCTCGGTTCCGCACTGGAGGCCGAACACCGGCTTCTGGGCCCACGCCTTCGCCAGGCTCGCGGGGCCGCGGGGGCAGCGGTACCTGTGGGAGGATGCGAGCGGGTGAGGAAAAGCGACAGCCACAAAAAGTCACAAATTCAGTGACGCTTTGATTCAAGAAAAAAAAGACGAAGTCATTATCTTCTCCATTTGCTCTCCAGCTTCCCGCCAAGAAGAGAAGCTCATGCGGACTCGAAACGCCACGGATTTTGTGTTTATTTCCCGGCTGCTGCTGGTAGCTTGAACATCATCTCGTTTCTTTCTACCTTTCTATTTTTTCTCTCCTTTTCTCTAACTTTTATTTCCCATTCTATCTCCCTTCTTTTTCCTTCTCATTTCTCTCTCTCCTTTTTCTCTTCCTCTCTCTCTGCCTTTGCTCTTCCTCTCTTTCTCCCATTACTTATTTTCTCCTCCTTTCTGCCTCATGTTTCTTGTTTTTTCTGCCTCTCTCCATCACATTTGTCATCCTCTGTTCCTCCTATTTCATATTTCTTAAGTCCGGTACCTCTCTCCCTCGGGAATACTATTTCCACTTCTCTTTCGCTTATTTCTTTTATTTTCCTCCCTCTCCCTCTTATTTCCTATTTTCTCTTCTCCTCTCTCGCTTCTTATTTTTTCTTCTCTCTCCATTTTATTTCCTATTTTCTCTCCCCCTGTTTCTCTTATTTACAATTTTCCCTTTTTATCTCTTTTATTTTCCTATTTTCTCTTCCCTCCCCCTCTTATTTTCTATCTCCCCAACTTAGTCCCTCCCTCGTCTCCTTTTCTCCTTCCCTCCCCTTTTCTCCCTCTCCTCCCAACTCCCTTGCCTCTCCTTCCTTCCCCTTCTCTCCCTCTCCCCCTCCATACCCTTCCCCCTCCTCCCTTCCTTCCACTTACGTCCTGAGAGTGGTCAGTGGCTCCTGCTGGGGATGCCTCTCTCCGGTGGCCGGGTTCACGATGGTCAGCAGGCACCTGGCGAAGGACCTTCGTGAAAGTTTCGTTGCATTTGATGTTATCTTATCCCGTATTGCAGGATGCCATATTGCTGGATGTTTGTTTTGAATATTATCTATATATCATATTTTGCACCGTACCATTTATATATTTTCTGATTTCTTTGCGAGAAAGTCCTAATAACTTCAGTGGATAAACTAAAGCTTTTAGGTGTAACCTAAATTCAAAGCTTACATTTGAATTGCAGATTAAGAATATGGCCCGGGCAGTTTCATCTATGTTAGGCATCATTCGCAATTGCAAGATTTATGAAGATGACAACTTAACTCGTAGATGCTTCTTTCCTTTTATTCTGCCTCATTTTGAGTATTTGTCTCCGGTGTGGTTATCTGCTGCAGAGACACACTCCTTGATCGTTCTTTTAATTCCATTAAATTGACTTACTTAGGTTTGGACATTGGGCATCGTAAGGATATCGGGGCTCTTTCAGCCTTACACAAGATTGGAACCGATAATTCACATTCCCTCTATAAGTTTTTACGTGATTTTTTTTTCAACCTGCAAGACTAGAAGTTCTCTGACCCTCAGTTGAACGACATTTGATGCAAATCGATCGTCTACTTCTCAGTTTTATAGATGCTTTTTTTTTTACTGCTATTTGTAGGCTTTGGAATTATTGCTTTCAGAGATTGCAAATTCTCCGACTCTTGATAAGTATAAAAGATCAGCCAATATGTTTGTACTAGGTAAATAGATGGTTTTCTATATTCTCTTTCTTATATGGCCTATCATGATGATGATAATAATAATAATGACATAATTGGATAGAAAGATTTGAGTGCGACTGTATCTGCATGACACCTTATCCCTGGGCCATAAATAAGCTTAAATATATTGTATTTCTGTCAGCTAACATATAAATACTATATCGTCTTGCTTTTCTGCAATACGCTGTCTCAGTGAACAACGATTATTGTCGTAGTACTTCTTAGACCATTAGCTCTGTTCAGACAGACACAACAAGTAACATTCTTACCTTGGATCTTTTCTAAAACGTCCTGTAAAGGTCTCAGATAATTGTCAGTACTTAATTTATTTTATTTTCTGTCACATCAATTTCATGTTAGCAATGATACTCACACATGCACAAGCACTTGCTTGCACTCAGACAGGGAGAAAATGCTAGCCTCTTCCGAAGTCTATTCTGTACCACATCCTCTCCATTAAAGAATGGACAAATTACAGTCGGCCCTTACAAGTCGCTGAAAATAGTCTTTGCTACACCCCAGGCAATTCTTCTCCTCCCCTCACCTCTCGCAGGGTTTGACCCTCCTGAGGACGACGTCGCCGATCTTGAGGAAGGCCCAGTCGTCCTCGTCGAAGGGCCTGGCGCCGCGGACCACCACGTTGGGCCGGAACCACCCCATGGACACGGGCTCCGCCAGGCGGCCGTTCAGGTCGTCCAGCGACGACTGGGACGCCACCATGAACGAGCTCGTGTCGGCATACAAGATCTGGATGAGGAGGAAGAGACTGAAGAAAAAAAAAAGGAAACCTTAAGGGCGAAGATAACGAAAGGAGAGGAGAAAGGAAGATATTGTAGGGCGAGGTGTAGGTGCAGTTGAAGGACGAGAGGAAGAAAACGAGCAAAGCAGAAAAGACAGAAACGAGCCAAAGAAATCCGCTCCCCCAGGTGGCTGTTTGAACCATCCAGCGATGGCTCAGAAGCCACACTGCAAACACAAACGTCTGCACATTCGAGCCGCCATAGGGGAAGGAAAGAAGTGGGCAGAAGAGCCAGTTGGAATGAGTCTCCTCTCCCTCCCGTTGCGGCGGCGGCGCTGTGGGATAGGTCTCTAGGGATGATAGCCAAATGGACTGGTCACTCCTGCACGAGTACGCCCAGCGGCTTGCAACGTGCCTGGTTGGTTCCTGGTCTGCTTATTCTGGCAAGACAGACAGCTTAATCCAGGCTTGGTCAGGTCTCCTTGACTAGGCTATGGTCAAGTTTTCGAAGCCTCATTGACATCGCACAAGTCCCACAGTTGCCATCGGTATCAGGCATTGGTTCCGCTTTTGCCATGTTTGTTGAGAAAGTTTGCCTTGTTGGACTCGGTGTGGATGAGGATGTGAGGAGGTGAGTGGACGACAAAAAGTTAAAGTGATGTATTTACGATAATCCTGCAGCAAGCAATACCATGGCTTCCACATTTCAGTAAAGGTCATTTCATTTCTAGTAGTTATATTGTTTATATATATATATATATATATATATATATATATATATATATATATATATATATATATATACACACACACACACAGGCCTTTAAACTCATTAGGAACAACTGTCTGAGACTATTCTTAAATTCCTTAGGACTCTTTCCATCAGTCTTACATTCTGAGACAGGAATTAAGATAATTTTCAGTTGTTGACAGGGGTGCCAAATGTAGTATCCAACCCGCATTGCTGTACATGGTATAGTGATGGGGCCAAGGAGATTGACTACATCCTTGTTAGTTCTCAACGGAGGATCCTCCAGAACTGTGTTGAGTGCTGAATTCTGCAGTACTGACCATTAACTGGTTGTGGCTACCCTTCAGGTCCACTTCAAAATCCCTTGTCTCTCCAGTGGCCACTCCAGGGTGTTTTACTTGGACAGACTGAGGGAGGAGGAGTGTGCCCGGAGTTTTGCCACAGCTATCTCTGATTGATTGGCAGCACTCGAAAACCTGACAGACATTGTAGCTCTATGGGATTCCTTCATGTGCAAAACACTTGATACGGCACAGGAGTCCACTGGAAAATGCCCAAAGTCAAAGTAGAACTTCATCTCGCCGGAGACACTGATGGGAGGTGGTCTCTAAGCTGAAGGGTGGGAAAACTTCAGGCACATGCAGTGTCGCTGGTGAACTACTTAAGGTTGGTGGTGACCCTATAGCATGGAGCTTGCAGGCTGCCAGATGGCAGCCTGGATAGTATGCATAGCCTGATGAGGGCATGGTCATCCCTCTCTGGAGGCGAAAAGGGATTGATGGAATGATACCATGGCATCACACTGTTCAGCATACTAAGCAAGGTTTTCGCTCACATTCTTATGGCATGGATCTGTGACCACCTACCAGAGACTGGAGCAATCTGGATTCACTCCAGGTAAATCCACAATAGATTGTATCCTAGCACTCTAAGTCATTATGGAATGCCATCAAGAAAGCGTCTGACTATGTAGCTATGGGAGATTCTGAGACATAGGGGAACTCCAACAAGGATTATTAGTCCAATAGCAAGCCTATATACTGGTACAAAAAATACTATAAAGTGTTGTGGGGGCCTGTCAAGCTTCTCTGTTAATTCAGGAGTGCAGCAAGGCTGTATTCTTGCGCCAATACTTTTTAACACTTGCATGGACTGGGTAATGGGCAGAGCTACTATCCAAAGTCATTGTGGAGCAACGTTAGACAATATCAATGTCACTGATCTTGAATCTACTGAAGATATCATATCTGAGTTTTCGAGTCGCTGATGGCAGCTCTTGATGCATTCAGTAATAATGCAAAGCCCTTGGGTTTAAAGGTCTCCTGGACTATGATACAGGATTTTGGTTGCTTGTTAGGAGAACTGTTCAGTCAATACATGCCTGCGGCAAGGACATTGAAGTCACAGAAGCAGGGGCAGTGTAGTCCATGACTCTGGGCTGTCAGAAAAGGAAGTCAGTAGATGGATTGCTCTGGCAGCAGGAGCCATGAATTCAGTCAAGAAGAGTATTTGGAGATGCCAGTACCTGTGTAGAAGGACCAAACTAGATTTCTTTGATTTTGATTCTGCCAGTTTTAATTTATGGAAGTGAAACCTAGACGCTATTTAATACCTTAGAGTCATATCTTGATGGCCCTTGTAGCAAGTCCCTACAGCGGATCATGGGGTACAGTTGGCAGGACCATCTGTCCAACTGACAGCTACCCCGGGAGAACAGCATAAACCTGTTAATTGGATAATCCAGGACCCTCATAACTGTAAGCAAACGGTGGATGCGGTTATGCGCCTCGTCGGCGGTAGCCCCATTGATCTACTGACTGATTGCTTTTGTGACAGTTTCAACGGAATCTGTAACAATTTTATTATCTCAAACAATTAAAATTGTCTGTCTCTGGAATATCATATGATAGGGTTGAAGATACATTCAGCCAAGTCTTAAGTCACAGCTCTGAAACCGAGTTTGAGCTCAAGGTCAAACTCACTGAACTTACCTGATTGGAAGTGAACCGAAAAGAGAAGAGAAAAGAACGGGAGAAGAGAGTGAGAGAATCAGACATAATAATAGAATCAATATAAATAACTAGGGAAAACATAAAAATAATCCAAACATAAGATGACACTAACAGAAAACAGATACATAGCACACATCTCTTACTCATACACAAACACATATTTTCTCTCTCCGCCCCCCGCCCCCATCACCGCCATAGGTTCCGCTGCCGCCTCCCTCACCCTGTCCGACGGCTTGAACTGCGGGAACTCAAAGTAGTCCGGCTTCCTGGCGGTGCCGGCCGTAAGATCGAACCTTCGCCTATAAGAATTCGAGAGCCACGCCATCCTCTCTCTCTTCTCTCTCTCTCTCTTCTCTCCTCTCTCTTCTTCTCTTTCTCTTCTCTCTCTTCCCTCCTCTCTCTTCCTCTCTCTCTCTCTCTCTCTCTTCTTTATTCCCAATCTCTCTCTCTCTCTCTATCTCTCTCTCTCTCTTTCTCTTCTCTCTCTCTCTCTCTTCTCTCTCTCTCTCTTCTCTCTCTCTCTCTCTCTCTCTCTCTCTCTCTCTCTCTCTCTCTCTCTCTCTGTTCTTTTATTCCCAATTCTCTCTCTCTCTCTCTCTCTCTGTTCTTCCATTTTAATTTCTCTCTCTCTCTCTCTCTCTCTCTCTCTCTCTCTCTCTCACTCACTCACTCACTCACTCACTCACGCACCCCCCCCCTCCTCTCTCTCTCTCTCTCTCTCTCTCTCTCTCTCTCTCTCTCTCTCTCTCACTCACTCACTCACTCACTCACTCACTCACTCACTCACTCTCTCTCTGTAATGAGCACAAGGGACATGAAGTAAAAATGACCCAAAAAAATCGTCTATGAACCCCTCTTTTGTATGCCTCATTTCTTTATGCATGTGTTACCACTTATGTATACTTCAACTTTAATCAGTCTTTAGTTATGTAAGATAATAGTACTTAAATATTTTCTCAGGAAGATACTTTATTTTATCATTTTTGTATAAAGTTCTATATGTTTACCTTATTACACCAAGATTGGGAAAGAGTGTAAAATATAATAGTTTACTCTATATTACTTTTCTTTGTTCGCCCCACTATAGATTCTCTTTAATTAAAGGGTAAGCTGTTATATTTCACTGCTACTTGTTATACTAAGGTTTCATAATTTATATTTTAATGTGTTATTTTTGTTCCTGGGGATATTAATTAAAGTTCTGGAATTACGCATGTATCGATTTAGAAGAACAAAATGCTTCACAATTGTTTGTTTGTCAGAAATATTTTATTATATTTTGTTGTATTAAGTTATATTGGACAGTTGATTATTAAATCTTTATAGTGTGGGTTCCTCAGGAGTATCATTTAGCGAATGCTACTGGAGAGTCCACACTTGACGTAAAATTAATAGTGCCTCCTTTGAACAGTCCGAGTGTTTTTTTTTCCAGAAATAAAGTGGCTTTGCTAAGGAGAAAAGTGGTGGGCACAATATATTGGTACCAGCTAGCGTGGGATATGATTTTAGTCTAATGTACATTGTTTGTAATTCTTGAAGTTAAGTTATTCTATCAAAAATAGTTCTGAGAATCTGCATAGAGATGAAACAGGTGTAGATAAGAAGGAAGGTGAGAAAGATACTGTGGTAGAAATGCATGCCTTACAGAATGAAGTCAATGAACTGAACTTAGGTCTAAACAATATGTATACTATTATGACAGAACTAAGGGAGGAAAGAGATAAGGAAAAGAGTAAAAGAGAGGAGTTGGAAGTATCAAAATTTATTATCAGAAATTATTACTTTGGGGATAGGTTCTCGTTTAGAACCTCAGTGCAGAGAAAGTGCAAGGAATACTTACAGATTTAAGAGTTAGACGACAACCTAAGAGATTTGAGGGTTATTTCGTATAATATAGCAATAGATGTCATGTTAATAGGTTAACTACAGAACCAACAGGAATGTTTAAAGACAAGTTAGCAGGTATCAATTATATCAATCTTTTGTGTGGTGCTAATATTGCTGCTATAATATTAAGCTGCAGATTTGAGTTTCCGTTATACTACCTGATTGTGAGTTTTAGAATGAAGATTTTGATGAAATATATGCCTTGGCCAGGATAGGATGTGAATTTGATGAATCCTAGCTTAGAGTTAGTAGAATAACTGTTAGGATCGAGGATACGATGTTACTCCTTATGAATGGGTGATGAGGACGCCAGGATATAGTAGATCAAGAACATTCTGTATGAATGTTAGTCTGACTTTATATTGTTGATTTGTATATTCTATATTATATATTTAGATATATTCGACTTATGCAAAACAAATTACTAGGAACTTATGCTAAGGGTTTGTATGAATAAGCGTCTACCTGAAGGTCCCCTCTCAGTTGGGTATGGCTAAATGTGAACCAAGCTGAGCACTAAGCTAGAGTATTTAATACTTCAATGATGCAACAGGTGCAAGGTTGGAAACAATTAATATATCCTCTGATTCTCTATAGAGATGGGGAAGTTGGTGTGATTTCTTGCAACAGATAAAGCCTGTCAATGTATAAAGTTTAGATTCTCTCGCTGTATTTTGGAAGAGTGACCCAGTATTGTCTGATAGTACGATACAAAATTTGTATGGAACTATTGAATACAAACTAGTGATATGTTTACACTCCTCGAGCACCAGAATGTGTAACAATTCTGAATACAGCAGAAAAGGAGAGGACAAGACATTTGTGTTGTTAATATTGGTATTGATTGATAAGCAGGAATGTGATTCTTGATAAGTTTAGTATACTTGATGACTGTGATGAATTTGTTTCTATACTTTGTTCGACGAATTTTTGGTCTCCCCTAACCCCAAAGGTATGTAATGAGCACAAGGGACATGAAATAAGAATGACCCAAAAAAATCGTCTATAAACCCCCTTTGTATGATAACAGTACTTCACTATTTTCTCAGAAAAATAAAGCTTTATTTTCTCAGAAAGATGATACTTTATTTTCTCAGAAAGAATATCCTTTTTTTCTCAGAAAGATGATACTTTATTTTCTCAGAAAGATGATACTTTATTTTATTATTTTTGTATAAAGTTCTATATGTTTATCTTATAACACCAAGATTAGGAAAGAGTGTAAAATATAATAGTCAACCCTACAAAGCATTAGTTTTCTTTGTTAACCCCACAATACATATCTTTAATTAAAGGGTATACTGTTATATTTCACTGTTGCTTGTTATATTAAGGTTGCATAACTTACATTTTAATGAAGAAAACAATATGTATTATTTTTGCTGGTGGAAATATTCATTTAAGGTCTGGATGGTAAATGTTACCGAGAGCGACACACCCTCTCAGAGACTAAGTTCCAAAATTGGATTTTTTATATCTTTCCTCTACCCAACGATTTTGGGGGACGCGTGGGGAATCGGGGGTTGAAGGGGGGGGGGGGGATAATAGATAGCACTGGGTGTCAAGAGGAAGCTGCAGAAATCGAAGAAAGTGATTTATGAAACGTTAAAAAGTCGATTTTTCGAAAACCCGAGCCAAACATTGTCCGACGAACGAAGTAAACAAGCACAAAAAACGGTAAAAATCGGCAATTGAAACTCTACGGACCGACGCGCCAAATTTCGAAAAACTCTACGGGGATAAAACCCGTCGCTCGGCAAAATAAGAAAATCTACAGGGTTTCACATAATTCACATCCCCCTATGGTAATCGTACAATGCGTCCTAACCAATAAACCAACCTAACCTTAACCCTGTGGAATTTATACACTACGATCTATATATTCCCTAACCAAGGGGGCTCTGCCCCCTGGACCCCCTGTGGTAATAAATACACCTATAAGGATCCCTATTTCTTACCACTTCGTGCCAAGAAACATCTATTTCGTGAAAAAAAATAATTGCCACATACCGTCAGTGTGGGGGGTAAGACGAGCAGCGGCGAGGAGGAACTGATGGAATCTTATTTTCTTCAGGGCGGGCCAATAAAATAGTATTCATTATCAAGGCGGCAGTTTTCACGGCACTTGGGACAATTAAATTTTTGGGTGATTAAGTTGTGCGACCGGCACAGATCGAGCAAGAGGTCGGCCTGGCCGCCGTATTGCTGCCAAAATTGCCCGTACCTACCATAAATAACATTTATCAGTAAAATGGTAATGATATGAGCTAATAAAATATACACAATACAATTACAAATTACTTAAATATAAAAGAACATACCCCATGTCACACTGACGACAAAAGTTTGAGCTTGCTGCTGCCATGTCACCGGCTTAAGTGAGAGCGAGTGAGCAAGCGACCGCGAGTGTATTGTTCCGATATATGAGGCAATTACGGTAAACAAGCAGTAGTATTGCTAAATAATTAAGAATCTGATAATAGAAATGATAAGGAAAAACTACATAAAACCGCAACTACATTTGAGAGAGCAACCAAAGATATGTAATAGCATAAAAAACTAAAGGAAATGTTGTTAGAAATAAGAGAAAATAATGATGGAAATAAAAAACAAATCGGAAATGATTTCCATGGTTGTCAACAGAAAACGCCAGACCTATGGTCAAAGGAAAACGCGATCCTTATAGAAAATGGATATATAGAAAATGAAAGAAATGGAGCAATAGAAAGCGAGGAATTATGGAATGCCATTTTGAGGGTGTTGTGGACTTAGTCTCTGAGCGGTGACATGCAGAACCTATTTCCCTCATTTTCCGGGTAACATGAGGCCGCTGCAGATTTATTTACATTGTTTCCTTGTCTATTTTTTATGCTCTACAAGATGACAGTGTCCATTTTTCTCTATCTCAGTGCGTCACTCTCGGTAACTTTTACCTTCTGGATTTATACATGTATGGATTAAGAAGAACAATATGCTTCACAATTTGTTTGTTTGTCAGATATATTTTGTTCCTACAAGACATTAAGTTATATTGGCTAGTTTATTGTTTTAACATTCCTAAAGTGGAACAATTGATTTTTTTTTTCTTTTAGGATTTTTGTTGAGTGTGTTTCCTGAGTTTTGCCCTTGGTGCTATAGACAAGAAGTAAAGCAGATGTCATCTTTAGGAGCCCTCTGAGTTGATAAAGGGAAGATCAGAAGAAATTTGAGAAAATTGATCTGTAAGGCAAAGATCCAAAGAAGGAAGACAAGTGAAAAGAGGGACAGGTTGGACTACACGCACTTGGAGAAGTTGGCATCTGTGTAAAAGGTTTTTAGTTGTGAAAGTTAATGATTTATAACTCAATATACCAGGAAATGTTGTAAGATTATTAATTGTTTGATATTACTCTTCTCTCAGTTACCTCTAAGACTGAAATTGGATCATCAGTAACCTCTATGATTATTAAACTTTGATAGTGTGGGTTCCTCAGGGGTATGACTTAGGAAATACTACTGGAGAGTTCACACTTGACGCTAAATTAATAGTGCCCCCTCTGGACAAAGTCCGAGTATCCCCCCCCCCCAGAAATAAGGGAAATAGTGGCTTTGACAGTAGAGAAAAGGGGTGGGCGCAATACATCTTTCTCTCTCTCTCTCTCTCTCTCTCTCTCTCTCTCTCTCTCTCTCTCTCTCTCCCTAACTATCTATCAATCTCTAATTTTCCTTCTCTCTCTCTTTCTCTTCCTTCCTTTCTTTGTTTCTTTATTTCTTTCTCACCCCCCCCCCTCTCTCTCTCTCTCCCTGAGTGGTCAGAAGCCTTCAATGTCACGCCCTCCAGCTAGCAGGGGTGACCAATTAGGGCGGCGTGCCATGGCATCGCCGCCGTACTGACCTAAGCCACGCCCACATCTCTCATGACCTCTGCCCGCTACCTTGACCCGTCCAACCACCCTGCCTCGAGCCACGATCCTGCTCGGACGCTGCCTCCTCCCGGGGCCAGCCGCCAGGGCCCCTGCCATTCCGCGCCTACCTGCTGCCTCGGTCCCTACCACTGCACAAACCAGCCACCCCAACCTCCATGTACGCTACGCTACGAAAAGCCTTTCATCAATAAAGACTGCAATCAGACCATGTGATTAAGTCAACACAATCCTGACAAATTGGTGGACAGCAGTGATTACAAGTACCTAACAC
>NC_051426.1:3912798-3927798 GCF_015228065.2 Penaeus monodon | reverse complement strand
CATGTTTTATTAGAGTTGTCCTTATATTCTGTGAATTTATTTGTGAAATAATTTCTTTTTGCACGTTGAATTAGTAATTTTACATTTTTCTTTTTGACTTTATAATCTACCTGAAGGGCGGCCTCATTTCTGTTACTTTTAAGGGCTTGGTGGGCATTGTTTCTATCGCGAATGGCTCTCTGAATGTCGTCATTTATCCATGGAGCAGGGGGACGTCTGACGGTTCGTGTTACGTAGGGAGCCAGTGCATCAATGCTGCTTTTAATAACTTCTGTAAGGATAGTTACTTGGTCGTTTACATTATCTGTCACTGAAATATTTGATAGAGTACTTTCTTTAGACAAGATAAGCTCTCAGAAAGATTGAGGGTTATAGTGTTTGAAATCGCGAAAAGTTTTTATT
Source organism: Penaeus monodon (assembly GCF_015228065.2). NCBI lineage: Eukaryota > Metazoa > Arthropoda > Malacostraca > Decapoda > Penaeidae > Penaeus > Penaeus monodon. Next base: position 3,927,396 of record NC_051426.1, on the reverse strand, counting down.
ACTAGTGGTCGCTTTGTTTTCTTTATATTTAACGTCATCGTGATAAGTTCATGGTCAGCAACATGACACGGGATGACATCGAAGTGAATAATGATGTCTGGTCTGTTAGTTATTATTAAATCCAACAGAGAAGAGGTGTTTTCTGTAATTCGTGTAGGCTTATCTATTATTTGTTCGAATTTATTTTTCTTAATCATCTTAGGTAACTTAGCATTAGATTTTGTTAAATCATCATTCAGGTCGCCTAAGATGAAAAGCGGTTTCTGTTTTAAAGACATTTCTCTAAACACCTTTTCAATGTATTCAAAAGATTCAGAGGTAGCATGGGGGTGCCTATAGACATCGCCAATAATGAAAGAAGGAAGCATGTTGCTTTGTACGGTAACCCAGACATCTTCTACAGCAGTATTGCTAACTGCTGTAGTAGATATCCTGTTTGTACATATATACATACTCCTCCTCTCGCCCTGCATCACATCTATAAACTTTAAAATTTGGAATATTAATGAAATTACTGTCCATTTCCAGGAGCTGGATAGCCGGGGGGGGGGGGGGCAGGAGCTGGGTAGCCGGGGGCCGTGCCAGGCCGAGATAAGCGAATGGCTCCCTATCGGCGCGTCCGGGGCACGTCCGGGGCACGTCCGGGGCACGCCCGCCAGCCGCTCTTTCGCCCGAGGATTCTCGCCCTGCCGGGAGCCGTGACGTCACGAGGCCTCTTCCTGCGGCGGCTGTCTCTGCTCCTCCTTTCCCCATTCCTCCTTCCTCTATTCCTCTTTCCCCATTCCTCCTTCCTCTATTCCTCTTTCCCCATTCCTCCTTCCTCTATACCTCTTTCCCCATTCCTCCTTCCTCTATTCCTCTTTCCCCATTCCTCCTTCCTCTTGTGTCTATTCCCGCTTTCTCTATTCCTGCTTTCTTTATTCTTCCTCTATTAATTACTTCTTTCTCTTTCCTTCTTTGTCTATCCCTCCTGTCTTTATTCCTTCTTTATCTATCCTTCCTATATTAGTTGCTTCTGACTCTGTTCCTCCTTTCTCTATTCTTCCTTTCTGCATGTCCCTGTGTTTATTGCTTCTTTCTCTATTCCCTTTGTCCCTCTCTTCTTCTTCTTCTTCTTGTGTGTGTGTGTGCGTGTGCCTGTTTTTTTCTTTCTTTCCTGAGTCTGTTTTTCCTATGTCTCTCCTTCGTCTAATTTTCTCCTGTGCCTTCCATTCCTAAGCCTATCTTTGCTGTGTCTGTTTTTCCTGTGCGTCTTTCCAGTGTCTATTTTCATGTCTTTTTCTGGTTCTGTTTTTCCTGTGTCTACCTTACTTGTGTTTATTTTCCTGTATCTTTTGTCCGTCTTTCCTGTGTCTGTTTTTCTGTGTGTGTGCGTGAGTGTCTATGCATGTGCGTATACATGTGTACATACTGCATGAATGCTGCACACACAAACAAACAAATATGCATACATACATATAAGTATGTATATATATACAGTTTAAAACTGCTTGCTTACTTACTCAAGTATATTTCCTAAAGTGCTTTATCGACTCCAAGGAAATGTAAATCTCGATAGTTTGAGGGATTTTATGTAATTTTGGCGCGAAAATTCCAAATGCACGAAGATGTCTTCGGCGAAACGCTATCTCGCCGAAAATATGTTCAAGACAGGCTAAACGCAGGCATGGTAAATTAACACGTGTCAAAATGAATATGCTGCGTCAATCACAATGAAATAAGAGGCATCAGACGCCAGCCCAAACCTCGCTGAAGCCAAAGGCCCCGAGACGTCTTCGGCGCCGAGACATCTGCGCGCGCACCGAGACGCGGCCTTTGTTGTTCTCGAGCGGCTGAAGTCGCGTCCGGGCCGTTTCCCGGAGGGAGGAGGGAAGGCCTCTCAGTTTCTGCTTTATGTTTCGCTCGGCGCCCTCTCTCTTTGTCCTTTTTCGGCAGAAGGCGGCGTCGTGAGGTGAGCGGGAGGAAGACTCGAGTTTTTGGCGGAGGAGGGATGAGGGAGAAGGCTCCCACGGGGTCGGGCCCCAAGGGGTCGGGCCCCAAGGGGTCGGGCCCCAAGGGGAGTCGCGGCCGAGCAGCGGGATTAGGCCAGGAGGTGGGAAGTGAGGGAGGGAGGTACACAGCTCGGGAGAGAAGTAGTAAATACGTGTATCTGCAGCCCAATAGATTCATTCCCTGCACTAAAGACTGAGTCCTCAAATTGGTGACCTGAGGCTTCTTGCTCGGAAAATGAGGCTTCATTTACATTTTGCACTTTCCTCTAGAAACAAGAGGGGCTTCATATGATGCCTGGACATAAAAGAGTTGTGAATCAGAAGTAAAAGACCAAGTCTTGGTAGGGATTTCCTGCTGGTGCTGTCCACTGAGTATTTGTAGTCACTTGCTGTGGCCTGCAAGCCTTATATATAGGTATATACTAGCATGATGAGCTTGGACTGTTCCCTAAGGAGGTGATTCTGATCATTTGAAGGTACAGAAAAAATAGTGCTAATTTTTTAACCTAAGACTGCATCTGTGTAAAGGACGTATCACAGGAGAGCACATTATTGTGGTCTTTGTACTGTTTACAAATTTTTACAGATTAGTGCAAGTCAATGTAGATGTTCAATAAGCCATTTCGCCTGTACTCTTCTCAAAAATACAAAAAAAAAGGATTTATTGTGCTACTAGAATATATTTAATCATGATAGGATAAGACCAAACAAAAACCGTTTCTCAAATGTCTGTCTACCTCTGCAGGAGTGCCAAAGGCATGGAGGCCTCAGCAGTCACATGAATCTCTGCAGATGTATCTTAGACAAGTGATTGTGGGTTTACCTGTTTTCTGTGGTCAATGTTATTGTTTTATGGGTCAACAGTTTAAAGATTTATTAGATAAGCATCCCAGCCTGTGTGTGCTGTAACAGGTCAGTAAAGCTCCAACATATTCTAGCAAGACAGAGCAAGTAGACCTCTCAGTAATTTATTGTCTTATGGCAGCAGAGCAGCTCCCTCATGCCAGAGCACACCTGGCCAAGAACTGGTTTGACCCCCTCCCCACCCCTCCCCAAGAGGTGCAGAGGCCCACAGTGTCACTTACTGTGGATTATTCAGGAGGACTACCAGCAAGGCTACAAGCTTGATCTTGCTAGGATATATGTGATTGGGTTTTGTTGGTCTTTGCTGAACTGTGATAGAAGAGGAGGCTGCAGTGAACACCAGAAGTGCTCTCCTGTAATTACGCCAACATACTTTCTGTGCAGGTTCTGTGAAAGCAAAGTACTTCTTGGTGACATACTCACAGCACAGATTCTGTAATTTTAATACTGTTGTTATTGTTGAAGTCTGATTAGGACACTGACTCTTATTGCATGAACTTATGATGAATTTTTATATATTATTTTATATATTACTGTATATTGATAATACATACAAAAAAAAAGAAAAATATTTATATATTATCTTATCTGAGAGACAAACATCTCATTACCACCCATCCCAGCTTTAGAAAAGGAGGCCATGAAGAGGGGGGGGAAGGGCTCCTCAAGGCGGTCACAGGACATGCAGTCTGTTCTGTTCAACCACCGGAGCCTCGCCAGTGTGGACTCGGTTGTAGTGCCAGAGACGCCCACCAACCTCGCCTGTGCCCGTCCCAGCACTGCCCCGTCCACTTCCATGATGTCAGTGATGGAGACCCCGGAGAATGAGGTGGGGTGTGGGGCACAGGGCCTGCCCCCCACCCAGTTGAAGGCCCAGGTTGGCGGGAGCACTGGCACTGAGCTCCACGCAGACAGCAGCAGCGACAGGGATGAGATCAATGACTCGACTATTCTGGACATCACCCCTGACCTCAAGCTGGGCAAGCGGAGGAACCTCATGTCCATCCTGGAGTCAGAGGATTCCTTTGCCCGCTCACTCAAGTCCCAGCGGACCAAGAACAGTTCCATGCTCTCAGGGCAGCAGCAGCATCCCGAGGAGGATGACTTGGGCCTGTTCGTGGTGTCGCCTGTCAAGAAGAGTAAACGCAGGAAGTCAGCAGCCCATGTGATCATGCCCTTTGACCTCAATGACTCAGAGTTCCTCTCCAGCAAGCTGAGGACCATTGAGGAAGGCCAGTGCAGGGCCAGGTGCTCTGTGGGGGGGCTGGGAGTGGAGGGTCTGAGCAGCAAGAAGAGGCATTCAGCTGCAAGGGCAGGGAGGGCCACAGGGTGGAGGAAGAGCCTAATTGTCCCCCTGAGTGCAGGTTCCTCTGAGGAGGATGAAGTGATCTTCAGCACTCAGAGGAAGACCTCAGAGTCCAGAGGCAGCTACCCAAAGGAAGGTGGCACTAAGAGGAGTGCCATCTCTAAAGGCACTGCAAATAATGGGATTAGCAACAACAGCCGGAGTGCCCAGAACAGAAGCGGTGATGCCACCAAGATATTCGACAGTGAGGACCTGGACTTGACCCCTATTAAGACCTCCAGCCAGGAGACTTCCATCCGGAACATCATTGCTGGCCTAGACTCGCAGCCGACTGCTGTGGATGATACATTGCCCCAGGCCCTTCCTGGGGGCTGTGGGGTGGCGGGGATGAGCTTCCAGAACTTCAGCACGCGCTCCTTCAGGCTGCTCCAGGCCCAGCTCCCAGGGGGGGCAGAAAAGGGGGTGAAGGGTGCAGGTGGAAAGGCTGACGCAGGAGGAAGGCACATGGACTGGATGGAGCCATCGGAGGCGTCGGAGTCTGCAGCGACAGAGCCAGATGTGACTGTCATTCTGCGAGGTAGTATTGGCCTCAGCTCAGTTTGACTTTCTTACTAGTACCTGAAATTTTACTGACCCTCTCAAATTATTAGGTATTGTCATTATTTATTATTATTATTAATATTACCAATAACAATATATTGTTAGGTATTACAATTTGAACTTCTATTTGCATTAGTAGAGAAACACAAAATAAGTTTGTGTCAAGTGGATTTCTCTCCCATTCTATGAACACTTATTCATATTTTACATTTTGATTTTATCATTTTAAGATTTTTTTTCTATATCACTACATAATATATAGCCTCATAAAATGCTTTGGGGTGAACCTTCACAGGCCTAATGAAAAAAAAAAAAAAAAAAAAAATTCATGTACGGTTTTGAAAGAAATCATTCTCTCTTTTCTTTTTTTCCTCTTCCACTTATTCAGAATTTGTATTGAAGTTAATATACTGTCTGTTGTAGTTTTTATGAATTTCATTGCACAGAAGGTTCCAAAAGTATTCATTCACCAAAGAGTTGATTAGTAATACCTAAGTAACCTCATCCCATTTCCCCCATTCTTGATTGATGCGTGAAAAATATTTTCTAGTGTTTTAATATTGATGTTTTTGTTTTGATAAGTATTTTATTGATAATAGCAAGTGTATTAAGTTTCCCCAGTGAGGGTAATAATACTGGGGAAAAAATCAGTATCATTTATTTATTTGTTTCCATCAGGTGTCATTGCATACGTAGAGGTGCGGATGGGCAGTGACAACAGGTCACAGGTCATCAAGGAGCAGCTGAAGGTCCTAGGGGCAGAAGTGAGAGACAGGTTGAGCCCAGACACCACCCATATAATTTTTAAGGTGACCCAAAGGGAAAGGGATGGAGGAAAGGGAAAGGGAGGGAGGGATTTAAAGGGAAGGGAGAAAGGAGGAAAAAATAGGTGGGAAAAATAAAGGTTTTTAGTAAAAGGGAAAGGGAGAGTAAAAATGATTTTCTATTATTTATTGTCTTTTTTTCAAGAGCAATCACAAGCACCCAACTTTAAAAAAAAAAGAGCCAATGGGCATCTTAATTTATCCCCAATCCAACAGGAAATTTTTAAAACCGGGCCCCCAAAAAAGGGGACGCACTGTTTCCCCCCGGTGGTTTTGAGGCAGCGGGGAAAGCTGCAACGGTCCCGGAACCCTCTACCCCATTGGGCCCCACGCCCCCCCTCAAACCCCCTTTTCCCTTGGCCAAAAAACTCCGGGTAGTCCTAAGCTATGGTTGTTTTGGAGGGGTTTTTTCTGTAAGGATGGAAAGGGGATGTTCGGATGTTGTTTATCTTTTTAAACCCTTTTGCCGCGGGGGCATGTACGAAAATCCCATGGCATGGGGGACCTTTTCCCCGGGGGCCTGTTTCTCCTTTTGTATGGACGCCTTTTTTTTTTTTTTTTTTTTAAAATCGGGAAAATTTTTTTTTCCCTTCCCCGTTGTTTTTTTTTTTAACATCCTTTTTCTTGCTTGCCCTCGTTTTCCCCCAAAACCGCACACCCCTTTTATTAGACATGATGAAAAATTTATCAACTATGGAGTCTTATAACAAAAAAATACCCTTCATCTCAATTTTATCAGGAAGTTGGAAAGTAAAAATTTTAGAAAAATGAAAACGAAAATCCCCAAACCCCGAGTATTCAAAAACACGGGGGATGCTGGTATTGGCACGGGTGGTCGCGGATGCTGAACGCATATAACCCCCCCGGGGGAGACCCCCGGCCACTATGAATACTCCCTATTCATGAAACATTTTTTCCCAAAAGAAAGCGTTAGTGCCTTTCATTTAATTTTTGTTATAAAATTTCCTCTTTAAACAGAATTGCAGAGAAAAAATGCCGAAAAAAAGGGGGAAATAAAACGCTATGGTAAAAGAAAGAGAAAAAGGTCAAATTTAAATTTTTTTTTTTATCACCTGTTTGCAAAAAATATAAAACGTAAAAAAAAAAAAAAAAAAAAAAAAAAAATAATATATATATATTATTATTAAAAATTAAAATATATTTAAAAACATATATAATATATAAATATATATTCATATATATATATTATATTTCAAAAATATATATAAAAACATATATAATACTATACATATACACAATACATAACATTTTAATAAAAATATTAAAATACATAACAAAAAACATAAATATACAATAAATATAAATTACTATAATATACATATATATATATTATATATATTATATATAACATATCATATAATATACATATAAAATATATATATATATATATATTATAATTTTATAATATATATATATATATATATATATAATAAATGTATAATATAATATTAATATATAATTATATTTTTAATATATAAATATATTTAAAAATATAAAATCATATATATATATAATATATATCTATATTATATAATATTTTTAAAATTTTATTATATTATATGTATATTATTATTATATATATAATATATATATTTATATATATTATATTTATATAATTATTTATATATATTTAATATATATATGTATAATTAAAATTAATATATATATATATATATATAATTATAATTTTGTTGCAAACATGTGTGATAAGTAAAAAGTTGAATTGACCTTTTTCATCTCTTCTTTTACTCATAGCTACTTGTTCTTATTTCTCCTCTCTTTTTCTGCATTTTTTTCTACATGCATATTCATGATTATATAGAGGAATATTTGTATAACAAAAATTATCATAGAATGAAAGGCACTAAGCGCTTTCTATTGTGTGATAAATGTTATCATGAGATATCGGGTAGTATTCATAGTGGCCAGGGTCTCGCTGCCGGGGCTTATATCGTCGTTCTAGCATGCGCGACCACTCGTGCCAAATACCAGCATCCCATGCTGTTTCTTTGTAATACTACGAGGATATGTTGTATTTTCAGTTTTCATTATTTTCTAAAGTCTCTACTTGCCATACTTCCTATAAATTGAGACTGAAGGGTATTTTTGTGTTATATAGACTCCATAGTTGATCATTATTCAGTCTATAGTCTGAATAAAATAGGCAGTGTGCGGCTTCATGGAGTTGAAATCGTCAGTTTGTTGCATTTTTTTTTTTTTTTTTTGCATAGTAAAAATGAGAGTGTTAAAAATGACTTAATCACACTTTCAAGGGCAGAAAAATAATATTTTGCCATGATTGTAACAAAAAAAACTCATGGCATGTCCATACATACACCATGGCATGTACATACATGCCCCCGGCAGATAGTCCCGTCATGCCATGGCATGTGCGTACATGCCACCCGTCGGCAAAGGGTTAATATGAGTACATACATACATCACGAACAGTCCCCTTTCCCACTCCTTACAGCAAACCCTCTCCAACTAACAACCATATGCTTCACGGACTGACCCGGAGTTTCTTGGCCAAGAAGAATGGCGTTTTGTAGGTGTCGATGGAGCAACTGGGGTAGAGGGCTTCCGGCACGCGTTGCAGCTTTTCCCTGCATGCCTCAAGCCACAGCGAGGAAACGAGATGCAGTCCACGTTTCTGGGCCCGGTTGAAAGTTGCCTGTTGAGATTGGGTATTAAGTTAAGATGCCCATTGGCTCTTTCTGTTCAAATGTTGGTGCTTGTGATCTGCATCTTGAAACAGACAAGTAAGTACATCAGAATATCATTTATACTCTCTCCCTTCCTCTCTCATCTAACCTAACCTTTATTTCCTCACCTATCTTCTGCCTCCCTTTCTCCCCTTTCCTTCACTCCCTCCCTCCCTTCCTTTCCATCCATCCTTACCTTGGATCCATCCTTAAAAATTATATGGGTGGTGTCTGGGCTCAACCTGTCTCTCACTTCTGCCCCTAGGACCTTCAGCTGCTCCTTGATGACCTGTGACCTGTTGTCACTGCCCATCCGCACCTCTACGTATGCAATGACACCTGATGGAAACAAATAAATAAATGATACTGATTTTTTCCCCAGTATTATTACCCTCACTGGGGAAACTTAATACACTTGCTATTATCAATAAAATACTTATCAAAACAAAAACATCAATATTAAAACACTAGAAAATATTTTTCACGCATCAATCAAGAATGGGGGAAATGGGATGAGGTTACTTAGGTATTACTAATCAACTCTTTGGTGAATGAATACTTTTGGAACCTTCTGTGCAATGAAATTCATAAAAACTACAACAGACAGTATATTAACTTCAATACAAATTCTGAATAAGTGGAAGAGGAAAAAAAGAAAAGAGAGAATGATTTCTTTCAAAACCGTACATGAATTTTTTTTTTTTTTTTTTTTTTCATTAGGCCTGTGAAGGTTCACCCCAAAGCATTTTATGAGGCTATATATTATGTAGTGATATAGAAAAAAAATCTTAAAATGATAAAATCAAAATGTAAAATATGAATAAGTGTTCATAGAATGGGAGAGAAATCCACTTGACACAAACTTATTTTGTGTTTCTCTACTAATGCAAATAGAAGTTCAAATTGTAATACCTAACAATATATTGTTATTGGTAATATTAATAATAATAATAAATAATGACAATACCTAATAATTTGAGAGGGTCAGTAAAATTTCAGGTACTAGTAAGAAAGTCAAACTGAGCTGAGGCCAATACTACCTCGCAGAATGACAGTCACATCTGGCTCTGTCGCTGCAGACTCCGACGCCTCCGATGGCTCCATCCAGTCCATGTGCCTTCCTCCTGCGTCAGCCTTTCCACCTGCACCCTTCACCCCCTTTTCTGCCCCCCCTGGGAGCTGGGCCTGGAGCAGCCTGAAGGAGCGCGTGCTGAAGTTCTGGAAGCTCATCCCCGCCACCCCACAGCCCCCAGGAAGGGCCTGGGGCAATGTATCATCCACAGCAGTCGGCTGCGAGTCTAGGCCAGCAATGATGTTCCGGATGGAAGTCTCCTGGCTGGAGGTCTTAATAGGGGTCAAGTCCAGGTCCTCACTGTCGAATATCTTGGTGGCATCACCGCTTCTGTTCTGGGCACTCCGGCTGTTGTTGCTAATCCCATTATTTGCAGTGCCTTTAGAGATGGCACTCCTCTTAGTGCCACCTTCCTTTGGGTAGCTGCCTCTGGACTCTGAGGTCTTCCTCTGAGTGCTGAAGATCACTTCATCCTCCTCAGAGGAACCTGCACTCAGGGGGACAATTAGGCTCTTCCTCCACCCTGTGGCCCTCCCTGCCCTTGCAGCTGAATGCCTCTTCTTGCTGCTCAGACCCTCCACTCCCAGCCCCCCCACAGAGCACCTGGCCCTGCACTGGCCTTCCTCAATGGTCCTCAGCTTGCTGGAGAGGAACTCTGAGTCATTGAGGTCAAAGGGCATGATCACATGGGCTGCTGACTTCCTGCGTTTAACTCTTCTGACAGGCGACACCACGAACAGGCCCAAGTCATCCTCCTCGGGATGCTGCTGCTGCCTGAGAGCATGGAACTGTTCTTGGTCCGCTGGGACTTGAGTGAGCGGGCAAAGGAATCCTCTGACTCCAGGATGGACATGAGGTTCCTCCGCTTGCCCAGCTTGAGGTCAGGGGTGATGTCCAGAATAGTCGAGTCATTGATCTCATCCCTGTCGCTGCTGCTGTCTGCGTGGAGCTCAGTGCCAGTGCTCCCGCCAACCTGGGCCTTCAACTGGGTGGGGGGCAGGCCCTGTGCCCCACACCCCACCTCATTCTCCGGGGTCTCCATCACTGACATCATGGAAGTGGACGGGGCAGTGCTGGGACGGGCACAGGCGAGGTTGGTGGGCGTCTCTGGCACTACAACCGAGTCCACACTGGCGAGGCTCCGGTGGTTGAACAGAACAGACTGCATGTCCTGTGACCGCCTTGAGGAGCCCTTCCCCCCCCTCTTCATGGCCTCCTTTTCTAAAGCTGGGATGGGTGGTAATGAGATGTTTGTCTCTCAGATAAGATAATATATAAATATTTTTCTTTTTTTTTGTATGTATTATCAATATACAGTAATATATAAAATAATATATAAAAATTCATCATAAGTTCATGCAATAAGAGTCAGTGTCCTAATCAGACTTCAACAATAACAACAGTATTAAAATTACAGAATCTGTGCTGTGAGTATGTCCCCAAGAAGTACTTTGCTTTCACAGAACCTGCACAGAAAGTATGTTGGCGTAATTACAGGAGAGCACTTCTGGTGTTCACTGCACCCTCCTCTTCTATCACAGTTCAGCAAAGACCAACAAAACCCAATCACATATATCCTAGCAAGATCAAGCTTGTAGCCTTGCTGGTAGTCCTCCTGAATAATCCACAGTAAGTGACACTGTGGGCCTCTGCACCTCTTGGGGAGGGGTGGGGAGGGGTCAAACCAGTTCTTGGCCAGGTGTGCTCTGGCATGAGGGAGCTGCTCTGCTGCCATAAGACAATAAATTACTGAGAGGTCTACTTGCTCTGTCTTGCTAGAATATGTTGGAGCTTTACTGACCTGTTACAGCACACACAGGCTGGGATGCTTATCTAATAAATCTTTAAACTGTTGACCCATAAAACAATAACATTGACCACAGAAAACAGGTAAACCCACAATCACTTGTCTAAGATACATCTGCAGAGATTCATGTGACTGCTGAGGCCTCCATGCCTTTGGCACTCCTGCAGAGGTAGACAGACATTTGAGAAACGGTTTTTGTTTGGTCTTATCCTATCATGATTAAATATATTCTAGTAGCACAATAAATCCTTTTTTTTTGTATTTTGAGAAGAGTACAGGCGAAATGGCTTATTGAACATCTACATTGACTTGCACTAATCTGTAAAAATTTGTAAACAGTACAAAGACCACAATAATGTGCTCTCCTGTGATACGTCCTTTACACAGATGCAGTCTTAGGTTAAAAATTAGCACTATTTTTTCTGTACCTTCAAATGATCAGAATCACCTCCTTAGGGAACAGTCCAAGCTCATCATGCTAGTATATACCTATATATAAGGCTTGCAGGCCACAGCAAGTGACTACAAATACTCAGTGGACAGCACCAGCAGGAAATCCCTACCAAGACTTTGGGCTTTTACTTTTGATTCACAACTCTTTTATGTCCAGGCCCTCATATGAAGCCCCTCTTGTTTCTAGAGGAAAGTGCAAAATGTAAATGAAGCCTCATTTTCCGAGCAAGAAGCCTCAGGTCACCAATTTGAGGACTCAGTCTTTAGTGCAGGGAATGAATCTATTGGGCTGCAGATACACGTATTTACTACTTCTCTCCCGAGCTGTGTACCTCCCTCCCTCACTTCCCACCTCCTGGCCTAATCCCGCTGCTCGGCCGCGACTCCCCTTGGGGCCCGACCCCTTGGGGCCCGACCCCTTGGGGCCCGACCCCGTGGGAGCCTTCTCCCTCATCCCTCCTCCGCCAAAAACTCGAGTCTTCCTCCCGCTCACCTCACGACGCCGCCTTCTGCCGAAAAAGGACAAAGAGAGAGGGCGCCGAGCGAAACATAAAGCAGAAACTGGAGGCTTCCCTCTCCCCGGGAAACGGCCGGACGCGACTTCAGGCCGGCCATTGACGTCTTACTATACCTGAAATTTTACTGAACCCTCTCAATTATTAGGTTTGTCATTATTTTATTATTATTTTATATTACCAATAACAATATATTGTTAGGTTATTACATTTGAAACTTCTATTTGCAGTGTAGAGGACACAAAATAATTTGTGTCAATGGATTTCTCTCCCATTCTATCACTTATTCAGATTTTACATTTTGATTTTATCATTTACGATTTTTTTTCTATATCACTACATAATATATAGCCTCATAAATGCTTTGGGGTGACCTTCACAGGCCTAATGAAAAAAAAAAAAAAAAAATTCATGACTTTTTGAAAGAAATCATTCTCTCTTTTCGTTTTTTCCTCTTCCACTTATTCAGAATTTGTATTGAGTTAATATACTGTCTGTTGTAGTTTTATGAATTTCATTGCACAGAAGGTTCCAAAGGATTCATTCACCGAAAGAGTTGATTAGTTAATACCTAATTAACCTATCGCCAGTTCCCCCATTACTTGATTTGTGCGTGAAAAATATTTCCTAGTGTTTTTAATATTGATGTTTTTGTTTTGATAAGTATTTTATTGATAATAGCAAGTGTATTAAAGTTTCCTCCCCGTGATGTAATATACTGGGGAAAATCAGTATCCATTTATTTATTTGTTTCCATCAGGTGGGGTCATTGCTACTAAGGTGCGGATTGGCAGTGACAACAGGTCCAAAGTTCATCAGGAGCAGCTGAAGGTCCTTATGTGCATAAGTGAGAGAGCGGTTGATCCTCAGACACCACCCTAGTAATTTTTAGGATGGATCCAAGGTAGGATGGATGGAAAGGAAGGAGGGAGGGAGTGAAGAAGGGGGAAGAGGAGGCAGAGATAGGTGAGGAATAGAAAAGGTTAGTTAGATGATAGGAGGTAGGGAGAGAGTATAAATTGATATTTCTGATGTTATCTTACTTGTCTGTTTCAAGATCAGATCACAAGCCCAACATGTGAACAGAAAGAGCCACTGGGCATCTTAACTTAATACCCACTTCAATCAGGCTAACGTTCAACCGGGCCCAAAACGTGGACTGCATCTCGTTTCCTCGCTTGTGCTTTGAGGCATGCAGGTAAAGCTCAACGCGTGCCGGAAGCCCTCTACCCCAGTTGCTCCATCCCCTACAAAACGCCATTCTTCTTGCCAGAAACTCCGGTCAGTCCGTGAAGCTATGGTTGTTAGTTGGAGAGGGTTTGCTGTAAGGAGTGGGAAAGGGGACTGTTCGTGATGTATGTATGTACTCATATTAACCCTTTTGCCGACGGGTGGCATGTACGGGCACATGCCATGGCATGACGGGACCTATCTGCCGGGGGCATGTATGTACATGCCATGGTGTATGTATGGACATTCCATGAGTTTTTTTTGTTACAATCATGGCAAAATATATTTTCTGCGCCTTAAAGTGTGATTAAGTCATTTTTAACACTCTCATTTTTACAGATGCAAAAAAAAAAAAAAAAAATGCAACAACTGACGATTTCAAACTTCCATGAAGCCGCACCTGCCTTTTTATTCAGATATAGACTGAATATGATCAACTATGGGTCTATATAACAACAAAAATACCTTCAGTCCTCAATTTATCAGAGTATGGCAAGTAAGACTTTAGAATAATGAAAACTGAAATACACCATATCCTCGTAGTATTAACAAGAAACAGCATGGGACTGTCTGGTATTTGGCACGGCCAGTGGTCGCCATGCTAGAACACGATATAAGCACCCAGGCGCGAGACCTGGCCACTATGAATACTACCCGAGTATCCTACATGATAACATTTATCACACAATAGAAGCGCTTAGTGGCCTTTCATTCTTATAGATAATTTTTGTTATACAAATATGCCATCGATAAATCATGAATATGCATGTAGAAAAGAATCAGAAAAAGAGAGGAGAAATAAGAACAAGTAGCTATGAGTAAAGAAGAGAGGGAGAAAGGTCTTCAACTTATTTACTTATCAACATGTTTGCAACAAATATGAAATCAGTAAAAAAAAATAAAAAAAAAAAAACGAAAAAATATATATATATATATAGATATATATATATACATATATATATATATACTATATATATATACAATATATATAGACCTAACATATATACATTACATATACTATACATATCTATACATATATATATATATATATAATTGCATATTATATATATATATATTTTATTATATATATAATATATATCCCATATAGTTTATATATATATACATATTATATATATATGTTTATTATATAATATATATATATATATTCTACATATGTATATATATCATATATATTGTTATATTATATAAT
>NC_051426.1:3895298-3905298 GCF_015228065.2 Penaeus monodon | reverse complement strand
CTCTGTCTAGTCTCTCTATCTCTGCTATTCTCTCATCAGTTGTGTGTGTGTGTGTGTAGTACTATATATTCTGTATATCATCTCTATCTATCTCTGATATACTATATATCTCTATATTTATACGTATTATCTCTGTGTTGTGTGTGTCAATATATCATATATATATATCGTATCTCTATCTATCTATATATATATATAGTATCTACTATCTAATGTGTGTGTGTGTGTGTGTCGTGTACCTATATCTTATATCTTCCTCTCTCTATCTATATATCTCTAATCTACTTCTTTCTTCTCTACTTTATCTATATCTGTATCATGTCTATATCTAATATGTTATAGATATATGATATATATATCTTGCACATCTATGTCTATGTGTATATATATATATATTATATATATATTTCATATATACTATATATATATATTCTCTATTTATTTGGCATAATATATAGTATTATATATATCTATATATATATATATAGTATATTTGCATGATATATATAGATATATATATATATATATATATATTAGTATATATATACATATATTTGCATATGTATATATATATTATATATAGATATATATATTTGCATATTATATATATAATAATATATATATATATATATATATTTGCATAATATATAGTATATGTATATATATATATGCAAATTATATATAATATATAGTATATGCGAATTATATTGATATATATATATATATATTATTTTGCATCTATAATATCTATATTATATATCGATATATATATGCAATATATATATATATATATACTATATATATATGCAAATATAGATATCTATATTTATATATATGCAAATATGTATATATATATATATATAGATCTATATAATAGATATATGTATATTATATATATATTATATATATATATATATATATCATATATTTTGCATATATAGATATATATTCTATATTTGCATTATTATATATATATAATATATATAATATATATAGTTTGCAGTAAATATATATGTATATATATATATATATATTTTGCATATATATATATATAACTATATATATTTGGCTATATATATATATATCTATAATACTTATATATATAAATATTATATATTATGTATATATATACATTACATACATACATTTGCATATATATATATATTATATATCTATACTATATATATCTTATATATATATAGTATATATCATGCAAACATATATATATATATATATATATATATATATATGCAACTATAATATATTATTATATATATATATATATATGCAAATAATATATATATATCTCTATATATATATTATATATTATATATTATATATCATATACTATCTATGCAATATATGTATGTGTATATATATCTATATCTTCTATATATATATATATATATATATATATATATATATGCCCTCGAAAAAAAATTTCATTCAACAAAATGTAATATAATGATATATATATTTATGATATTATATATATTATATATATATATATTATAATATTATATAGTTGCTATATATATAATAATATATTATATATATATATATTATATAATTTGCAATTATATATATATATGTTCATATATATATATATATATAATATTTGCATATATAGATATATATATTTGCGATTATATTATATATATATATGCAAATTATGTTATATATATATATTATTTATCTATACATATATTATATACGTATAATATATCTATATATATATTATAATTATATGTAATTATAATAGATAGATATATATAGATAATATTATATTATATATATGCAAATATAGATATATATATATGTATAAATATTATGCAACATATCTATATTATTATGCAAATATTATATATATATATATATTTGGCAATATATAGATATTATATATATTTGCATATATATATATATATATATATAGCTTATATATATTTGCAATTATATATATAATATATATATTATATATTAATATTTGCATATATTTTGGCATATATTATATATATATTATATATTTATATACATATAATATATATAGATATAATATATATATATATTTTTCCTATATATATATAGATATATATATATATATATAAATATTTGCATATATATATCTACTATATATATATATTTGGCATATATATATATATATATATTATATATGTATATCTCTAATTCATGCATGCCGCAGCCCAAATATTATATATCTATATATATATATATATATATATATATATATAAGGCAATCATATAATATATATATATTTATAGTATCTCGTATAATATATATATATATATTGCAAACATATATATATATATCTAATCTTGCAAAATAGATATATATATATATAGATATCCATATAGGCA
Source organism: Penaeus monodon (assembly GCF_015228065.2). Lineage (NCBI taxonomy): Eukaryota > Metazoa > Arthropoda > Malacostraca > Decapoda > Penaeidae > Penaeus > Penaeus monodon. The sequence goes on along the minus strand of NC_051426.1, from coordinate 3,902,922 downwards.
AATATATATATATATCTATATATATATATATATAGTGAAATCTATCATAATATATATCTCTATAATCATAATGGAATATCATATATGTCGCTGTTATAATCTATGTGGTCAAATATAATATATATTATATATATATATTATCTATATAATATGGCAAAATATCTTAGGATATCTATATATATATATTATATATATATATGCCAGATACTATATATTTATATAATTAATATAGAATATATATATATATCAAATAGATATATAATACTCATATTTATATATAGTATCTATATAGTATATATGGGCAAATATATGCAAATATATGTATATATATATATATTATATATATATATATTATTATTATGCAAATATCTATGCAAATAATGTGTTATATATATATATATAATATACTTTATATATTTATATCTATATATATATATTATACATATATATATGATATATACCTACACACATTATTATATAACATACACACACACTTATGCGAACCACAGTTATATATGAATGTGGCATACAGTTAGTAAAAACATATAAATGGAAATGTACTACATAACCTAACAATAATCACTCTCATCCTAATGAAATCAATGATACTGCTAAGTGCGAGCAAAGCACCTCCTCGACGGCTGGCAAGATGGCTGGTGGGGTGAAGAAGTTGAGATTCTTTTTGGCCTCAGGCGATGACTCAGCTGGCCTTATCCTCCGCATGGCTCTTTCGCTGGCAATGCGCTCCTCCTCAGAGAACTCCTTCGGCTGCATTGACTTGAGCTTCTGGTTGGGAGAAGAGACCAATAAATATATGGGTGGAGGGGGATCTGTGTGATTTTATGATAAAGTGAAAACTTTCACATTATACACATAGGCTATTCAATTTGGATATACAGGACACTACACTCTCCTGGATCATGATAAAATGACTGGCCGGGTTGTATCACAACTGATAATCTATGTGAATGTTTGACTTAATTTAAGTCATAGATTCCTTTTCATTGACTGATAGTAACCATTCTTATACACCCTGATTACATAAATCATGGTACATGTGGTTGGAGAGTTTCAATTAAAGTCCGATTTACTTTCTGTTCAAGCAAAGGAGTGGGCCAACTTGTAGGACTGTATCATGTTTGGTGATCAATAACAAAATCTGATTCATAATTAAAATAATAGCATTTACTTCACCTCCAGTTCACATTTTCAACACTTCACTGTCACTTCTCTCATGTACCGCTAAACAAAATAATATTAGCAAATATGATCTGAGAGTTTTAAATATATATATATATATATATATGTATATATAGATATAATGTATATATATATATATATATTATATGTATATCTATATATATATAGTAATATATGTATATATATATATATATGTATATATATATATATGTATATTATATATATGTATATATAAGATATGTATATATATAATTATATATATATTGTAGCAAAGATATTATTGTATATTATAATATTTTTTATATATATTATGTATATATATATATAGAATGTATATATATATCCATAATATCTATATATGGATGTATATTATCTATATGTATATATTATATATATCTCTATAGCTATATATCTCTTATCTGTCTATAATATCTCATGTATATATATATGATATATGGTATATGATATCTATATGTATATCTCATATATATATGTAGTATATATATATATGTCTATATCTATTCTGTATATTTTACCTATGTAACTTCGTACTTCCTATGTGTATATATTATACTATATTCATCTATATATCTGTATTATATTCGATGTATATATCTATGTCTCCTCTCTCTATATATGTCTATCTTCTCCTCTGTCTATCTCTCGCTGGTCTATCTCCATCTCTTATTGCTCTCTCTCTCTCTGTCTCTATATCTATGATCTCTCTTCTATATATCTCTCTGTCTCTCGTCTCTCTCTTCTGTTACTCTCTATCGTCCTGTCTCTGTATATATCTGTCTCTCTCTCTCTCTCTATCTGCGTCTCTCTCGCATATGTCTATCTATCTGTCGTATCTCTCTAGTCTCTCTCTTCTCTGTAGATTCTCTATGTCTCTCTATCTGTCTATCTATCTTCTAGGCTCTTGATCTCTCTATGTCTCTCAATCTCTCTGTCTGTCTCTCTCTGTCGTGTATATCTCTCTGTACTGTCTCTCTGTCTCTATCTCTGTTCCTTCTCTCTGCTCTCTCTCTGTCTCGCTATACTACTGTCTCTCCTAGTACGCTCTCTCTGTATTATATCTCATGTCTCTCTCTGTGTCTATCTCTCTGTATACTCTCTGTACTTACTCTGCTGTCCTCTCTATCTGTATCTCTCATCTCTGTCTATACCTCTCTGTCGAGTCTATCCTCTTAGTCTGTGTGTCTCACTGTCTCTTGTCTCTGTCTTCTATCTCTGTACTCTGTATATACTATCCTATGTATCCTATACTCCCTTATATCTATGTAGCTTCTCTACATATCTATGTAATATATATATACATATACTCTATTATTTCTATATCTCATCTCTTTGTCTCTCATATATATCATCTATGTGTCTCTCTATCTATCTCTATATATACTCTGTACTCTATCATAGTACATATATTCTATGCATATATTATATATCCATAGTATCTATCTATGTCTCTTATCATCCTGTGTACTCATGTTATTTATATACATATAATATTATTTATGATATATATCTATACTAATAGTATCTAATATACATATTCTATGTATATATAGCATATATATATATATGTATATTATCATACATATATATGTCTATCTATATATATATAATGTTATATATATATATTATATATATATACTATTATGTATACATATATAATCTATATATATATGTTGTATATATCTATATATTATATGTATTATATATATGATGTATGATATATATATCTATATAATTATCATATATCTACCTATTATGTATATATCATATATATATATCTATATATATATATATATATACTATATATATATATATAATCTCTCTACTTTATGTATAATGTATATATATATAATGTATATATCATATATAGGCGGATCCTATATAGCATTATTGTATTATATATATTAATATTATATCTAATATATGTATATATATCATCTATTAGGATGTTATGTATATATATATACATATTCTTTATGTCTTATATATATATTGTCTCAGAATGTCTATATATATATATATATAATATCATATATATACCTGATATGCTGTATCTCTCTACATATGTCTATATATATATCTTCTACCTGTATAATCTATATATATATCTTGTATCTCTATAGATATATATATATCTATATGTCTATCTTATATTATTTATGTATATATCATATATATTATATATGTATATATATTATGTATACTATATATATATATGATATATATGTATAATGTATATGTAGATGTTTGTATATATACTAATATCTATGTATATATGTTATCTGTATATGTAGTATGTATAGGTCTCTGCTCTGTCTATGTATATTATCTCGTGTATAGTTTACTAGCATCTATATATATGATATATGTATATGTCTCTGTGTATCTGTCTATGTCTCTATCTACTACGTCTCTATATATATGTATATATACTCTATACTATTCTCCTCATATATATGTATATCTATAATGTATACTATATATATGTATATATATCTATATGTATATTGTCTCTTCTATCATACTTCTACTTTATTTTTTTTTTTTTTTTTTTTTTTTTTTTTTTACGGATTTCATATTTGTTGGCAAACATGGTGTGATCCAAAGAACAACAAGACAAAGTAAAGGTTCATTGACCTTTTTCATCTCTTCTTTTACTCCCTTGCTACTTGTTCTTATTTCTCCCTCTTTTTCTGCCTTCTTTTTTCTACCTGCATTTCATGATTATATAGAGGAAATATATTGTATAACAAAATTATCACTAGAATGAAAGGCACTAAGCGCTTTCTATTGTGTGATAAATGTTATCATGAGATATTCGGGTAGTATTCGTAGTTGCCAGGGTCTCGCTGCCTGGGGCTTATATCGTCGTCTAGCATGCGCGCCACTCGTGCCAAATACCAGCTTCCCCCCCCCCCAAATTTTTTTGGGCTTTTTTTTGTTTGTTTTTTTTCTTTGTAATACTCTAGGATATTTTGTATTTTCAGTTTCATTATTTTCTAAGTCTCTACTTGCCATGACTTCCTGATAAGTTGAGACTAAGGGTATTTTTGTTGTTATTTGATAGACGCCATAGTTTGATCATATTCAGTCTTAGTCTGATAAATAGGCAGTGTGCGGCTTCATGGGTTGAAATCGTCAAGTTGTGTTGCATTTGTTTTTTTTTTTTTGCATATGTAAAAATGAGAGTGTTAAAATGACTTAATCACACTTTCACAGGGCAGAAAATAATATTTTGGGGCCAGAAATGATTGTAACAAAAAAACGTCATGGCATGTCCGTACATCACCATGGCAATGTAACATACATGACCCCGGCAGATAGTCCCGTCATGCCCTGGCATGTGCGTACATGCCACCCGCCGGCAAAGGGTTAATATAGTACATACATACATCACGACAGTCCCCCTTTCCCACTCCTTACATGTCAAACCCTCTCCAACTACACCTATGCTTCACGGACGACCCGGAAGTGTTCTTGGCCAATAAGATGGCGTTTGTAGGTGTCGATGGAGCAACTGGGGTAGAGGGCTTCCGGCACGCGTTGCGCTTGTCCCTGCATGCCTCAGCCACAGCGAGGAAACGAGATCAGTCCACGTTTCTGGGCCCGGTTGAAAGTTGCCTGTTGAGATTTGGGTTATTAAGTTAAGATGCCCTTGCTCTTTCTGTTCAACTGTTGGCTTGTGATCTGCATTCTTGAAACAGACAGTAAGTACATCAGAATAGCATTTAACTCTCTCCCTTCCTCTCTCATCTACCTAACCTTTATTTCCTCCCTATCTTCTGCCTCCCTTTCTCCCCTTTCCTTCACTTCCCTCCCTCCCTTCCTTTCCCATCCATCCTTACCTTGATCCATCCTTAAAAATTTATATGGGTGGTGTCTGGGCTCAACCTGTCTCTCACTTCTGCCCCTAGGACCTTCAGCTGCTCCTTGATGACCTGTGACCTGTTTGTTCACTGCCCATCCGCCCTCTACGTATGGGCAATGACACCTGATGGAAACAAATAAATAAATGATACTGATTTTTCCCCATTATTTTACCCTCACTGGGAAACTTATCCTTGCTAGTATCATACATAACTTTATCAAACAAACATCAATATTAAAACACTAGAAAATATTTGTCACGCATCATCAAGAAATGGGGGAAATGGGGATGATGTTTACTTAGGTATTACTAATCAACTCTTTGGTGAATGAATACTTTTGGAACCTTCTGTGCAATGAAATTTCATACAAAACTACAACAGACAGTATATTAACTTCAGTACAAATTCTGAATAAGTGTAAGAGAAAAAAAGAAAAAGAGAATGATTTCTTTCAAAACCGTACATGATTTTTTTTTTTTTTTTTTTTTTCATTAGTCCTGTGAAGGTTGCACGCCCAAAGCATTTTATGAGGCTATATATTATTTAGTGTATAGAAAAAAATCTTAAATGATAAAATCAAAATGTACAATATGATAAGTGTTTTCATAGATGGGAGAGAATCCACTTGACAGCAACCTTATTTTGTGTGTTCTCTACTAGATGCACAGTAGAAGTTCAAATGTAATACCATAACCATATATTGTTATTGTATATTATAATATAATAAATATTACAATACCTAATAATTTGAGAGGGTCATAAAAAGTTTTCAGGTACTCAGTCGAAGTCAAACTGAGGCTGAGGCCAATACTAGCTCGCAGAATCCAGTCACTCTGGCTTCTGTCGCTGCAGACTCCGACCCTCCGATGGCTCCATCCCAGTCCATGTCCTTCCTCCTGCGTCAGCCTTTCACCGCATCCCTTCACCCCCTTTCTGCCCCCCTGGGAGCTGTGGCCTGGAGCGCCTGAGGAGCGCGTGCTGAAGTTCTGGAGCTCATCCCCGCCACCTCCACCCCAGAAGGGCCTGTGGGCAATGTATCATCCACAGGCAGTCGGCTGCGCGTCTAGGCCAGCATGATGTTCCGGATGAATCTCCTGGCTGTAGGTCTTAAAGTGGTCAAGTCCAGGTCCTCCACTGTCCGATATCTGGTGGCATCACCGCTTTTGTTCTTGGCCTCCCGGCTGTTGTTGCTAATCCCATTATTTGCAGTGCCTTTGAGATGGCACTCCTCTTAGTGCCACCTTCCTTTGGGTACTGCCTCTGGACTCTGAGGTCTTCCTCTGAGTGGCTGAGGATCACTTCCATCCTCCTCAAGGAACCTTCACTCAGGTGGACAATTAGGCTCTTCCTACCACCCTGTGGCCCTTCCCTGCCCTTGCAGTCTGATGCCTCTTCTTGCTGCTCAGACCCTCCCTCCCAGCCCCCCAGCGAGGCACCTGCCCTGCACTGGCTTCCTCAATGGTCCTCAGCTTGCTGGAGAGGACTCTGATGTCTTGAGGTCAAGGGCGTGATCACATGGGCTGCTGACTTCCTGCGTTTACCTTCTTGACAGGCGCCACCACGAACAGGCCAAGTCATCCTCCTCGGGGTGCTGCGCTGCCCTGAAGAGCATGGAACGTTCCTTGTCCCCTGGGACTTGTGTGAGCGGGCAAAGAACCTCTGACCCGGATGGACATGGGGTTTCCCCCCTTTTCCCAGCTTGAGGTCAGGGGGGATTCCAAATAGTCTCTTGATCTCATCCCCGCGCTGCTGCTGTCTGCGTAGCTCATGCCAGTGCTCCCGCCAACCTGGGCCCCTTTAATGGTGGGGGGCAGGCCCTGTGCCCCACACCCCACCTCATTCTCCGGGGGCTCCATCCTGACATCATGGAATTGGGCGGGGGGTGCGGCGGGCACAGGGGAGGGTTGGTGGGCGTCTCTGGCACTCAACCAGTCCCCACTGGGGACTCCGGTGTTGCGAACAGACTGCATGTCCCTTTACCGCCTTGAGGACCCTTTCCCCCCCCCCTTCTGGCCCCTTTTCTAAAGCTGGATGGGGGGTAATGAATGTTTGTCTCTCAAAAAGATTATTAAATATTTTTTTTTTTTTTTTGTATGTATTTCAATTAAAAATAATTTTAAAATAAAATTAAAAATTCATCATAAGTTCAGCAATAAAATCAGTGTCCTAATCAAATTCAACAATAAAAAATATTAAAAAACGAACTTGGGTGTGAGTATTCCCCAAATATTTGCTTTCCAGAACCCCGCCAGAAAATATTTGGCGTAATTCAGGAGGGCATTCTGGGGTTCACGCCCTCCTCTTCTATCACAGTTCACAAAAACAAAAAAACCCCAAACACATATAATCCGGGGAAAAAACCCTTTTAGCCTTGCTGGAGTCTCCTGTAACCATAAGTACACTTGGGCCCTGCACCCCTTGGGGGGGGTTTTGGGGGGGGGTCAAAAACCCTTCTTGGGGCCCGGGGTTTCTCTGGATAGGGGGCTGCTCTGCTGCATAACAATAAAATTTCTGAGAGGTTTCCCACTTCCCCTTTT
>NC_051426.1:3890330-3895198 GCF_015228065.2 Penaeus monodon | reverse complement strand
CTCTTTTTCTTCTCCTCGCTCGCTCCCCCCCCCTTCTCCCCCCCCCCCCCCCCCCCCCTATCTCTCTCTCTCTCAATCTCTTCCTCTCTCTCTCCCTCTCTCTCTCGCTCGTCGCTCGCCTCTCTCTCCCCCCCCCCTATCTCTTCTCTCTCTCTCTCCCCCCTCTCTCTCCCTCCCTCTCTTCTCTTCTTTCTCCTTCTCTCTCTCTCTCTCTCTCTCTCTCTTTTCCTACTCGCCCCCCCGCTCTCTCACCCCCCCCCCCTCTTCTCCTCTCTCTCTCATCTCCACCATCGCTCGCCACTCTCCGCCCCTATCTCCCCCATCTCTCTCTCTCTCTCTTTTTCTTTCTTTCCGCCCTCTCTCTTTTGCCCCCCCCCTATTTCTTCTCTCTTTTCCCTCTCTTCGTCGCTCGCTCGGCCCGTTCTCCCCCCCCCCCCCCCCCCTATCTCTCCTCTCCTCTCTAAATCTCTTTCTTTCTCTCTCTCTCTCACTCGCTCGCCCGCTCTCTCGCCCCCCCCCCTCTCCTCTCTAACTCATACCGCTGCCACCCCTTCGCCCTATCTCTCTCTCTCTCTCTCCTCCTCCTCCTCTCTCTCTCCTCTCTCTCTCTTTCTCTCTCTCTCTCTCTCTTCTCTCTCTCTAAACCACTCCCCCCACCTCTCGCCCTATTCTCTAAAAGAAACCCCAAACCCTAAAATTCGTACGGAGTTTAAAAACCCCAGATCTGGCAAAGTAAGACATTTTAAACAAAAAAATCACTCAAAACTATGGAAAAGTAAAATTTAAAGTAAAAAAAAAAAAAAAAATACCACCAGTTCATGTTTAAAACCAGTGTTAAAATTATTCAATAAAAATGCTTTTGTGTCACGCCAGCCCCTAAGCAAAAAAGTCAGGTACGTCAGTACTTAACTTTTTGTTTCCGTGAGGGGCCTCTTTTGTTCGCTTGGAAAAATGGGACAACCCGGGTTTTTTTGTCACTGGGGATGTACTAAAACCCGCTGACGTTTTAAACAACTTTTTTGTTCGAAAAAAATCTTGTTTCTTTCCCTCGGTGCGTAGGGGCAAACTTTTTTAAAAATTTTTCCCATAAAAAAAATAGACTAAAAACAACAAAAAAAATGGGAAAAGAAAAATGAAAAACATAAAAATAAAAAATTATAGAAAAAGAAAGCCGATGTACTTAAAAGAAAGAATAAACGAAACTTAAAACGTTTTTTAAAAATCGAAATAAAAATGAAGTAAAAACCAGACCTTAAAAGTTGACAGAATCATTTAAAAAACTAAAAAAGGGTAAAAAAAACCCAAAAAAAAAAATATCATAAGAAAATTCGTATTTAAATATAAAAAAAACAAGTACAGAAAATCAGATAAAAAAGGGGGTTTTAAATAAATTAAAAAAAATAAAAAAAAAAATAAAAACGAGAAAATCGGAAGTAATAAAAGGGACAGCCCGCGATCAGTCCTCCAGAGAGCAGCCCGAGTAGGAGAGCGGAGAGGGCGAGGCAGCACCAAGACCACCTTACATTATTTTCTATTATATTATTATTTTTAAATTTTTATATTTTATTTTTATTATTATTATTATTTCATTATTTATTATTATTTAATTATTATTATTATATTACTATATTTTAGTTTTCAATATTATCATCTTATTAATATTATTATTGTTATATTATTACTATCATTATTTTTATTTTTATTATTTTTATCATTATTTTATTATTTTATTTTTATTATTTTTAATATTATTATATTTTATTATTATTGTTTCATAATATTATTATTTTTCGTTTTTATTTGTATTTTTTATATTTTTAATAATATCATTTTTTATTATATTGGTTTTTTTTATTTTTATTATTATTATTTTTAGCGTTTTTTTTATTGTTACTATATTTTATTATTATTTATTTTTATATTTTTATTTATTATCATTGTTTATTAGAGTATTTTTTATTTTTTTTTAGAGTTCTCTTTTAAATTTTTAATTATAATATTATATTATATTTTTATTTATTATTTATTATTATCATTATTATTCATATTATTATTATTATTATTACTATTATTATTATTGCTACGCCAGTGGGTCTTTGTCTCTGTGCGAAACATGTGTTAACATGAAAAGGATGACCTGGGCATGTGTTAACATGAAGGGACCAGGGCAAACATGACGCAACTGGCTGTGAGCGAAGGTTACGTTAGGGTAGGGTTAGGTTAGGTTAGGTTAGGTTAGGTTAGGTTAGGGTTAGGGTTAGGTTAGGTTAGGTTAGGTTTGGTTGGTTTGGTTTGGTTTGGTTTGGTTTGGTTAGGTTAGGTTAGGTTTAGGTCAGGTTAGGTTAGGTTTATGTTAATTTAGGTTAGGTTAGGTTAGTTTCCCTACTTGGAGTATCCTGTCTCAACTGCCTGGATCCTGAAAGAAAAACACAGTTTAATAATCATAAAATTTAAGTACAAGGCAGAGGGGAGGGTGATGTCGCAGGACTGAGGACTAGGTTCGGACTTACTACTTACCATCAAAGAAAACTGAGAAGTTACCAGTAAGCCAGAGAAAATGTAAGGCATGGGTAACTAAATACTGAAAAATACTTAGACCTTTTATACCAATTTATAAAAAATATTAAACAGTCTAGCCTTGCTTGTTTCTCAGTATCTTTTTCTATAATCAAGGCAAAGGAACAGCAATTGGAGCTTCAGTCTCAGTGGCTATAGCTGAAATCTTTGTACATGCTAGCATAGAAAAGAGAAGACAGAATTTAGATAAGCAGCCAGAAGTTTTCTATAGATATATTGATGACATCTTTGGAATTTTCACTGGCACAGAGGCAGAACTCTTGGAATACCACCAAGAGTTAAATAATATACACCCAGACTTGAAATTCACAGTAGAATACAGCAAAAAGGAGTTGCCCTTCCTAGACACTATGGTGTATTTGGATGCAGTAGGAAAAGTGCAAACCTCGGTGTACCATAAACCATCAAACACACACCAGTACCTGCATTTCCAATCATGCCATCCCCCAAGCCTCAAAAGGTCTTTACCTTACTCTCAAGCACTGAGAATTAAAAGAATAGTAAGTGAGCCACACAAACTAGAAGAAGCTTTAAAAGACATGGTCAGTTTCTTCACAAAAAGAGGATACTGCAAGAGAACACTAGGATCTGCTTTAAAAAGAATAAAAGAGGCCAACAGGGAAACAATCTTAGAAAGAAAACTAAGACAAGAACAAAACCGCCTAATTTTTCCCATGCTATACTCCCCATCCTTAGAAAGAGTCCTAAACTACTCTCTAAAAGAAATATGGGAGTGGGTAATAGAAAACGCAGAAGGAACTCCATGGGAAAAGAAGTTTACGGCTTCACACCCTATGATAGCTTGGAGAAAAGGAAGGACTATTGCTGACCACCTAGTCAGAGCAGAATTCCCTAGACCTCTCAAATATATTAAAGATACCAATAAACAATAAAAGAAAATTGGTAAATACAAGAAAAAGGAAAGAAACAGATTATAAAAAAGAATGGCATAAAGTAAAGAAATACCCAAACAGGAAAGGAGAAGGCAATATAAACAAAAATAATAAATTATGGGAGATATATTTTATATTTATCTATACAATTCTCTTAAATATTTATACACAAAGAAAAAGAGAAATTGAAAAAAGGAAAAGAAGCAAAAATCAAAAAAGGAAAAAGATACAACAAATACCAACACCCCACTGCATATTTACTTTTTCCTACGAATAGAACCAAAGATCTACACTATATATAGATAGATCATATAAGAATAAATACATTTTAACCCAGCACTACAAAGAAAAGAAAATAAATAAAATGAGCAAAAGAAAAATTATAAAAACTTCAAAAATTAAAAAAGGAGAAAGGAAAAAGAAAAAAAACAAATCTTTTCCCCATTTCAAAAGGTCTCCTTCCAGTTGAAACATAGGAGATAGACTTTAAAAGAAACAAACAACAATTTAACCTCTAATACTCTTAACAAAAACAATTTAAAAATGTAAACCAAAAAAGACAAAAATAGAAATAGAAGAGAAGAGGAGAGGAGGCTGAGCCGAGGTGTCCACCCAGGCAAAGGGCAGCAAAGGAACTGGGGAACATGGCCCTCCATACCCAGAGCACAGAAATCATATGTAGACTTTGAAGAGTTACATTACTTATCCAGGATTTCCATAGACTTTTATTTTAGTTTTTATTTTTAAATCATAGAGGTTATGGTCTTACAACCTCTTAATGATTAGTAAACCAGTCTATAAGCTCTGATATGTTTTTTTCCAGTCCCCACTCTTGACCGATATTTTACCGACTTTAGTCCGATGTATTTACCATTTACTTTTCACAAACAAATGGTAAAGAGGAAACTTCTTTTCTTCCTTTTTTGGTTTGTTTTGAATGATGTTTCTAACACCGAAGATACTGAGAAACAAGCAAGGCTAGACTGTTTAATATTTTTCATAAATTTGTATAAAAGGTCTAAGTATTTTTCAATATTTAGTAACCCCTGCCTTACATTTTCTCTGGCTTACTGGTAACTTAGGTTAGGTTAGGTTAGGTTAGGTTAGGTTAGGTTAGGTTAGGTTAGGGTTAGGTTAGGTTAGGTTAGGTTAGGTTAGGTTAGGTTTAGGTTAGGTTAGTTTAGGTTAGGTTAGGTTAGGTTAGGTTAGGTTGGGTTAGGTTAGGTTAGGTTTGGTTAGGTTAGGTTAGTTTTGGTTAGGTTAGGTTAGGTTAGGTTAGGGTTTGGTTAGGTTGGGTTTGTAGGTTAGGTTAGGTTAGGTTAAGGTTTGGTTAGGTTAGGTTAGGTTGGTTAGGTTAGGTTTGGTTAGGTTAGGTTAGGTTTTGGTTAGGTTAGGTTA
>NC_051426.1:3869764-3890230 GCF_015228065.2 Penaeus monodon | reverse complement strand
AAAGACAATATATCAAGGGACAAAGATCCAGAGGGTCACACGGTAAAGGTGACCGACTTCCGAGGTCCTTCCGGTCATGGCGGGGGGGGGGGGGGGCGCTGGGGAAGGGCTCCCACTTCCTGAGTACCCTGCCTGCCCCCTTTGAAGCTTCTCTCATCGGTGTGAGGTGACTATGCAACATGCAAAGTAGAAGTCTCATCTCCTCTTCACAGGACATAAGAAAATAAAAAAGGGGGGATCCTGGCAGGAACCCTTTGGAGGGCTACTAATGGTCAGGATGGGTGGGTTAGGTTTTTACTTGGAGTATCCTGTCTCAAGTGCCTGGATCCTGAAAGAAAACCACAGTTTAATAAACATAAAGTTTAAATAACAGGCAGAGGGGAGGGTAATGTCGCAGGACTGAGGACTAGGTTGGGACTTACTACTTACCATCAAAGAAAACTGAGAAGTTACCAGTAAGCCAGAGAAAATGTAAGGCAGGGGTAACTAAACACTAAAAAATACTTAGACCTTTTGTACAAATTTGTAAAAAATATTAAACAGTCAAACCTTGCTTGTTCTCAGTAACTTCGGTGTTAAAAATACCATTCAAAACATACCAAAAAGGAAGAAAAGATGTTTCCTCATTACCATTTGTGTGTAAAAAGTAAATGGTAAATACATCGAACTAAAGTCGGTAAAAATCGGTCAAGAGAGGGGGACTGGAAAAACACATATCAGAACTTAAATCCTGGTTTACTAGTCCTTAAGAGGTTTTAAGACCATAACCTCTATGATTTAAAAATAAAAAACTAAATAAAAGTCTATGGAATCCTGGATAAGTGATGTAACTTTTCAAAGTCTACATAGGATTTCTGTGCTCTGGGTATGGAGGGCCATGTTCCCAGTTCCTTTGCTGCCCTTTGCCTGGGTGAACACCTCGGCTCAGCCTCCTCTCTTCTTCTCTTCTTGGTATTTGTCTTTTTTGTTTACATTTTTAAATTGTTTTGTTAGGAGTATTAGAGATTAAATTGTTGTTGATTCTTTAAAGTCTATCTCCTGTGTATCAACTGCAAGGAGACCTTTTGAAATGGGAAAAGATTTGTTTTTCTTTTTCCTTTCCCTTTTTTAATTTTGAAGTTTTTGTAATTTTTCTTTTGCTCAATTATTTCTTTTCTTTCTTTGTAGTGCTGGGTTAGAATGTATTTATTCTTATATGATCTATCTATATATAGTGTAGATCTTTGGTTCTATTGTAGGAAAAAGTAAATATCGGTGGGGTGTTGGTATTTGTTGTATCTTTTTCCTTTTTTGATTTTTGCTTCTTTTCCTTTTTTCAATTTCTCTTTTTCTTTGTGTATAAATGTTCAAGAGAAATGTATAAATAAATATAACATATATCTCCCATAATTTATTATTTTTGTTTATATTGCCTTCTCCTTTCCTGTTTGGGTATTTCTTTACTTTATGCCATTCTTTTTTTATACTCTGTTTCTTTCCTTTTTTGTATTTACAAGTTTTCTTTTATTGTTTATTGGTATCTTTAATATATTGGAGAGGTCTAGGGAATTCTGCTCTGACTAGGTGGTCAGCTATAGTCTTTCCTTTTCTCCAAGCTATCATAGGGTGTGAAGCCGTAAACTCTTTTCCCATGGGGTTCCTTCTGCATTTTCTATTACCCACTCCCATATTTCTTTTAGAGAGTAGTTAGGACTCCTTCTAAGGATGGGGAGTATAGCATGGGAAAAATTAGGCGGTTTGTTCTGGTCTTAGTTTTCTTCTAAGATTGTTTCCCTGTTGGCCTCTTTTAATCTTTTAAAGCAGATCCTAGTGTTCTCTTGCAGTATCCTCTTTTGTGAAGAAAACTGACCATGTCTTTTAAAGCTTCTTCTAGTTTGTGTGGCTCACTTACTATTCTTTAATTCTCAGTGCCTGAGAGTAAGGTAAAGACCTTTTGAGGCTTGGGGGATGGCATGATTGGAAATGCAGGTACTGGTGTGTGTTTGATGGTTTATGGTACACCGAGGTTTGCACTTTTCCTTCTGCATCCAAATACACCATAGTGTCTAGGAAGGGCAACTCCTTTTGCTGTATTCTACTGTGAAATTCAAGTCTGGGTGTATATTATTTAACTCTTGGTGGTATTCCAAGAGTTTCTGCCTCTGTGCCAGTAAAAATTCCAAAGATATCATCAATATATCTATAGAAAACTGCTGGCTGCTTATCTAAATTCTGTCTTCTCTTTTCTATGCTAGCATTGTACAAAGATTTCAGCTATAGCCACTGAGACTGAAGCTCCAATTGCTGTTCCTTTGCCTTGATTATAGAAATGGTTGTTGAATCTTAGCAGTGTGCCTTGTAAGACATGATCTATTCCTTCTTTTATTAAATATGGAGGTGGGGCTATGATATTAAAGTCTGTTCTTAGCCTTTCCTTGACATAGCAAAGTTCCTTTCATAGAAATTTGCCACAATCCAAGATGCTTCCTCCTGTGGAATGGAGGGGTACAATGACACTATATCAAAAGAGAAGATAATAGAGCCTGATGGGAACCTTGGTAATGTGGCTATTTTCTTTAAAAAGGCTGTGGTATCTTGCAATCTCTCTGGAAGGAGGTCCTGCAGTGGAGTGAGATACTGTGTTAGCAATCTGTCTACTGGTCTGGTAGGAGCATTACATCCACTGAGCACTGGTCTCCCTGGCCATAGGCCTGTATCTGGGTCTTTTTTCTTGTGGGTTTTTGGTAATATATACCAGTGTGGGATTATTGGTTCATGCTCCAGTAGTGCATCTCTTTGGCCTGCCAAAAAACTCCTTCTGTTTCCTCCATTTTTCCTGAGTTATCCAAGTATAGAAACGGTTTACTAGGATCTTGCTTTGTCTTTTATGACTTGAAGGGCTTCATCTGGATTATTTAATGGGATGTATGTTTCTGTATCTGATAAATGTGCTTCACCCATTGCTATATAGCTTTCTTTTTTCAGAACCACTAAAGCCCCATCCTTGTCTGCTTTTTTAATGACTAGGTCTGGGTTTTGAGCTAGTCTTTAAGGGCCTCTCTTTCTTGTTTGCTCATGTTTGGGAGGCTGCCCTTAAAGATTTTTCTCCTACTTCCATGGTTTCACAATGGATCATTGTTTCTAAACCTGGAAGTTTTTTGGTAGGAATGCTCTCTCTCTGTTTCAACGGGAGTTGTTTAGGCATATTTCTCCTCTTTTTGTTAAGTGATCTCATTTTACTTGGCCTGGCAAGAGGGAATCTGCAAATCTTTGTTTATTTGCTCTTTTAATCTATTCATAGAGCTTCCTAGGTTCTCCAAAAGGGCTTTCTTTGGGGGAGGGCCAGGTACAAAAAGATCTTCCTTGCTGAGCACAGAGAGTTGGGTTCTGGTCATGGGTACTTCAGATACTATTAATTCCATCCCCATCTGCCGTACCTCCTTCTTGCCACTGTCTTCCTCCTGCTGGCCCTTGGGCCCACTGGTAATTTCCTCTTTGAGGAAATCTTCCATGCCTGGGAGGTGGCCTCCATGGTTGAGGGTGGCTTATCCAGTGTGGGTTCTGCCATGGAACCTTTGTTGTTGATAATTTTTGTGGTAGCGGACTTTGTTTGTATCTTTTCTTGCTCTTGTGGAGCTTCTCTCCAGTTCTGTGGGTGGTTTGGGTAGTGAGGTTGCCACCTTCTCTGGTGTGAGACTTGGGGTTTTCTTTGCTCTTTGGGGTAAGGGGTTAGATGGGTTTTCCTCATCTTGGGGTGGGTACCCGTGTGGGTGGGTGCTGCCTGGCAATCTTTGCTCTTTCTGTTTCTGGGCAGTTGTTCCACCTGTTTGGGCCCCCTTTGTGTTCTGTTGTATTGCATTTTTGTTTTTTTTCTGTTTCTGTCCGTTTTTTGGCTGTTTCTTATTTTTCCTCCTTTCCTCCTCTGTTTCCTCTTAGCATAGCTTTTCAAAGACATCCATGTCTCAGGGTTTTTCTTTTTCTTTTGTATTTGTGGAGCCTCTTCATTCTCTAGTTTTGCTCTGTTTCTTGGTTTATCTGTTCTTGTGTTCAGTTTTGTTTGTATCTTTCTCTATGATCTATCATTGAGATTGGCAATGACCTTTTCCAACTGGCCTATTGCTCTACTACCTTTTCCAAGAGCTTATTACAAGCTTCTTCCCTTCTATAAGTCCTGAAGGACAAGGAGGGGAAGGTGGAGTTGGCAGGAATAATTCAAGGGTGCCTGGGCTCCTTATGGTATTGTTCATTGGGAGGGAGATCTGTGTACTGTCCTCCCCCCTTGGGGGTAGGTCAATATGATTATCTCTTTCCTCCGAGGCTCCTTTTCTGCTTGAGGTGTCTCCTCTGTTTCATACTAGGGGGTGGAGGTGGGAAGCATGCTTCAATGTTTTGTTCTATTACATTCTCCTGTTCAGTTTCTGTTTGGTTATGTTCTGATTCTTTGTCTTGTTCTTTTGTTCTTTCTCATTTCTTGTTCTCTATTTAACTGATCTGGTTCTGTGTTTCATTTTCTGTTTCTTTCTGTTCATCTTCCAGGGGTTCGGGTTCTTCTGGATGAGAGTTTAGCCTATGTCTCTCATGCATTTCAAAAACCATGTCTCTTTCTTCCCCTGTCATTTCCATATTTGTTCTTTCATTCATATACTGTATGAGGGGGTCCCTTCTTGTAACAGATAGAATTTTACTTCTGGGGGGTTGTAGCTTGTCAATTTTTTTAGCGGCAAGCTTAGCTCTGGTATAAGCATCATGGCAGATTCTTCTATAGGAGTGAGGGTATTTTCTTTTCAGTCTATTTTTCTCTTCTATTATTCTCCTCCTCACTTCTACTGTGCTTGCCCTAATTGCTGCTGCCATTAGGCCTTGCCATCTTCTTGCTGCTCCTTGCAAGATAAAACTCTCCCATCTCAATTACCCACATGGGTGGTAGGTCCCTCATCCTACTGTCTATGTTCTGCAACATCAGTTCAAATCTATCTGTGACTCCCTTCAATTCACATCTGTCTAGGTATTTTACTATAGCTTGCTGTACTGTTTCCTCTTTATATAATTTTGCCATATCTTTTATTTCTGTTTGTTCATCTTGTGTAGATACGGGGGGGGGTCTTGTAAATTGTGGATTTCATCTCTGAAAGGGTCTTCAGGGAAGCCTAGCTGTACTTCTCCACCTAGTAATAGGGGTGCCAAGGGGGATGCTTGGACTGCTGGGCTTGTGTTTGCCCAAGCCAGCGGGTGGTTCCATCCTCCTTCAGGGCTAAGGGGTTGTTCAACAATGTTTATTTATATTTGTATTTCCTATTGCTTGTTGGAAGACAGGGTCTAAGCTACTTCCCAAAGTTGAGACCATTCATCTATAATACCTCCTCTATGGTCCTTTAGTGTTCTTCCTATTTTAGTGTTTGCTCGTGTCATAGGCATCTTTCTATAAATATATTTAATTTCTCAGTCTTTTAGTTTCCTTTTTTATTTCTGAGTAATTAAAATTGCATATATCACCTTGTTTCTCTTTTTATTCCTTTATCCAAACCATATATTACAAGCTCTGTTTATATACAGTTTACAATATCTGTGCCAAAGAAATAACAACTGCTGTTTTCCAGGGGGGTGTGTATGAGTCCACTTTGAGGCCAGAGGGAAATCTCCGAGGACAAATTAACACACTGCAGGAAACTCCAGCAGAAGTCTAATGGCACCTGAAAAAATAGAAAGAGGGAGATCAGTTAAGATATTCTCACTGTATATATAATTTTAAAAGACTTTGTGTGTACCTGGTCAGCTTTGTTTCATATACTTCATATAATCCTTATAAGGACTGCTCATGTGCTATTTTTGTCTTGCTGGGCTGGCTAAGACAACAAATCCTTAAAAGGACTAATCATGTGAAACATTAGGAAAACAAATTTTTGTCTTGCTGGGCAGGCAAGGACTGGTATCTAGCTCTCAAACACAAACACAAGTCTTGCTGGGCAGGCAAAGACTAGTACAAACTGGGTCTTTCAAAGAAAGTCTTGCTGGTCAGGCAGAGACTGGTATCAAAATCGTTTTCAAGAGTCCTTACAAGGACTAGTCATGTGCAAAATACAGGGCTTTTTGTTTGGTAAATATATGTCTTGCTGGGCGGGCAAGACAATATAATAAGTTAATTCAAGGAATAGAGGAGAGAAAACTACCATGTAATCCTTAAAATTAACAGTTAACTCTAAGCACTAGCGCTTTCAGCCAGAGGCTTCATCAGGTGCTGTGAAAGAGGTAACTGAAGTCTTTTTTCCAAAAGATACAATATATACAAGGGAACAAAGACTCCAGAGGAGTCACACGGTAAAGGTGACCGACTTCCGAGGTCCTTCCGGTCATGGCGGGGGGGGGGGGGGGGCGCCTGGGGAAGGGCTCCCACTTCCTGAGTTACCTGCCTGCCTCCTTGAAGCTTCCTCTCATCGGTGTGAGGTGACTATGCAACATGCAAAGTAGAAGTCTCATCTCCTCTTCACAGGACATAAGAAAATAACAAAGGGGGATCCTGGCAGGAACCCTTTGGAGGGCTACTAATGGTCAGGATGGGGGGGTTAGGTTCTCTACTTGGAGTATCCTGTCTCAAACTGCCTGGATCCTGAAAGAAAAACACAGTTTAAAAATCATAAAGTTTAAGTAAAAGGCAGAGGGGAGGGTAATGTCGCAGGACTGAGGACTAGGTTGGGACTTACTACTTACCATCAAAGAAAACTGAGAAGTTACCAGTAAGCCAGAGAAAATGTAAGGCAGGGGTAACTAAACACTAAAAAATACTTAGACCTTTTGTACAAATTTGTAAAAAATATTAAACAGTCAAACCTTGCTTGTTTCTCAGTAACTTCGGTGTTAAAAAAAACCATTCAAAACATACCAAAAAAGGAAGAAAAGATGTTTCCTCTTTACCATTTGTGTGTAAAAAAGTAAAGGGTAAATACATCGAACTAAAGTCGGTAAAAAATCGGTCAAGAGAGGGACTGGAAAACACATATCAGAACTTAAATCCTGGTTTACTAGTCCTTAAGAGGTTTTAAGACCAAAAACCTCTATGATTTAAAAATAAAAAAACTAAAATAAAAGTCTATGGAAATCCTGGATAAGTGATGTAACTTTTCAAAGTCTACATAGGATTTCTGTGCTCTGGGTATGGAGGGCCATGTTCCCCAGTTCCTTTGCTGCCCTTTGCCTGGGTGAACACCTCGGCTCAGCCTCCTCTCTTTTTCTCTTCTTGGTATTTTGTCTTTTTTTGTTTACATTTTTAAATTGTTTTTGTTAGGAGTATTAGAGATTAAATTGTTGTTTGATCTTTTAAAGTCTATCCTGTGTATCAACTGCAAGGAGACCTTTTGAAATGGGGAAAAGATTGTTTTTCTTTTTCCTTTCTCCTTTTTTAATTTTTGAAGTTTTTGTAATTTTTCTTTTGCTCAATTTATTTCTTTTCTTTTCTTTGTAGTGCTGGGTTAGAATGTATTTATTCTTATATGATCTATCTATATATAGTGTAGATCTTTGGTTCTATTTGTAGGAAAAAGTAAATATGCGGAGGGGTGTTGGTATTTGTTGTATCTTTTTCCTTTTTGATTTTGCTTCTTTTCCTTTTTTCCAATTCTCTTTTTCTTTGTGTATAAATGTTCAAGAGAATTGTATAAATAAATATAACATATATCTCCCATAATTTATTATTTTTTATATTGCCTTCTCCTTTCCTGTTTGGGTATTTCTTTACTTTATGCCATTCTTTTTTATACTCTGTTTCTTTCCTTTTTTGTATTTACAAGTTTTCTTTTATTGTTTATTGGTATCTTTAATATATTGGAGAGGTCTAGGGAATTCTGCTCTGACTAGGTGGTCAGCTATAGTCTTTCCTTTCTCCAAGCTATCATAGGGTGTGAAGCCGTAAACTTCTTTTCCCATGGGGTTCCTTCTGCATTTTCTATTACCCACTCCCATATTTCTTTAGAGAGTAGTTTAGGACTCCTTCTAAGGATGGGGAGTATAGCATGGGAAAATTAGGCGGTTTTGTTCTGGTCTTAGTTTTCTTTCTAAGATGTTTCCCTGTTGGCCTCTTTAATCTTTTTAAAGCAGATCCTAGTGTTCTCTTGCAGTATCCTCTTTTTGTGAAGAAACTGACCATGTCTTTTAAAGCTTCTTCTAGTTTGTGTGGCTCACTACTATTCTTTAATTCTCAGTGCCTGAGAGTAAGGTAAAGACCTTTTGAGGCTTGGGGGATGGCATGATTGGAAATGCAGGTACTGGTGTGTGTTTGATGGTTTATGGTACACCGAGGTTTGCACTTTTCCTTCTGCATCCAAATACACCATAGTGTCTAGGAAGGGCAATCCTTTTTTGCTGTATTCTACTGTGAAATTCAAGTCTGGGTGTATATTATTTAACTCTTGGTGGTATTCCAAGAGTTCTGCCTCTGTGCCAGTAAAAATTCCAAAGATATCATCATATATCTATAGAAAACTGCTGGCTGCTTATCTAAATTCTGTCTTCTCTTTTCTATGCTAGCATGTACAAAGATTTCAGCTATAGCCACTGAGACTGAAGCTCCAATTGCTGTTCCTTTGCCTTGATTATAGAAATGGTTGTTGAATCTTAGCAGTGTGCCTTGTAAGACATGATCTATTCCTTCTTTTATTAAATATGGAGGTGGGGCTATGATATTAAAGTCTGTTCTTAGCCTTTCCTTGACATATGCAAAGTTCCTTTCATAGAAATTTGCCACAATCCAAGATGCTTCCTCCTGTGGAATGGAGGGGTACAATGACACTATATCAAAAGAGAAGATAATAGAGCCTGATGGGAACCTTGGTAATGTGGCTATTTTCTTTAAAAAGGCTGTGGTATCTTGCAATCTCTCTGGAAGGAGGTCCAGCAGAGGAGTGAGATACGTTGTTTAGCAATCTGTCTACTGGTCTGGTAGGAGCATTACATCCACTGAGCACTGGTCTCCCTGGCCATAGGCCTGTATCTGGGTCTTTTTTCTTGTGGGTTTTTGGTAATATATACCAGTGTGGGATTATTGGTTCATGCTCCAGTAGTGCATCTCTTTGGCCTGCCAAAAAATCCTTCTGTTTCCTCCATCTTTTCCTGAGTTATCCAAGGTATAGAAACGGTTTACTAGGATCTTGCTTTGTCTTTTTATGACTTGAAGGGCTTCATCTGGATTATTTAATGGGATGTATGTTTCTGTATCTGATAAATGTGCTTCACCCATTGCTATATAGCTTTCTTTTTTCAGAACCACTAAAGCCCCATCCTTGTCTGCTTTTTTAATGACTAGGTCTGGGTTTTGAGCTAGGTCTTTAAGGGCCTCTCTTCTTGTTTGCTCATGTTGGGAGGCTGCCCTTTAAGATTTTTTCTCCTACTTCCATGGTTTCACAATGGATCATTGTTTCTAAACCTGGAAGTTTTTTGGTAGGAATGCTCTCTCTCTGTTTCAACGGGAGTTGTTTAGGCATATTTCTCCTCTTTTTGTTAAGTGATTCATCATTTACTTGGCCTGGCAAGAGGGAATCTGCAAATCTTTTGTTTATTTGCTCTTTTAATCTATTCATAGAGCTCTCTAGGTTCTCCAAAAGGGCTTTCTTTGGGGGAGGGCCAGGTACAAAAGATCTTCCCTTGCTGAGCACAGAGAGTTGGGTTCTGGTCATGGGTACTTCAGATACTATTAATTCCATCCCCATCTGCCGTACCCTCCTTCTTGCCACTGTCTTCCTCCTGCTGGCCCTTGGGCCCACTGGTAATTTCCTCTTGAGGAAATCTTCCATGCCTGGGAGGTGGCCTCCATGGTTGAGGTGGCTTATCCAGTGTGGGTTCTGCCCATGGAACCTTTGTTGTTGATAATTTTTGTGGTAGCGGACTTTGTTTTGTATCTTTTCTTGCTCTTGTGGAGCTTCTCTCAGTTCTGTGGGTGGTTTGGGTAGTGAGGTTGCCACCTTCTCTGGTGTGCGACTTGGGGTTTTCTTTGCTTTTTGGGGTAATGGGGTTAGTTGGGTTTTCTCAATTTTGTGGGTGGGTACCCGTGTGGGTGGGTGCTGCCTGGCAAATCTTTGCTCTTTCTGTTTCTGGGCAGTTGTTCCACCTGTTGGGCCCCCTTTGTGTTCTGTTGTATTGCATTTTTGTTTTTTTCTGTTTCTGTCCGTTTTGGCTGTTTCTTATTTTCCTCCTTTCCTCCTCTGTTTTCCTCTTAGCATAGCTTTTCAAAGACATCCATGTCTCAGGGTTTTCTTTTTCTTTTGTATTTGTGGAGCTCTTCATTCTCTATGTTTTGCTCTGTTTCTTGGTTTATCTGTTCTTTGTGTTCAGTTTTGTTTGTATCTTTCTCTATGATCTTATCATTGAGATTGGCAATGACCTTTCCAACTGGCCTATTGCTCCTACTACCTTTTCCAAGAGCTTATTACAAGCTTCTTCCCTTTCTATAAGTCCTGAAGGACAAGGAGGGGAAGGTGGAGTTGGCAGGAATAATTCAAGGGTGCCTGGGCTCCTTATGGTATTGTTCATTGGGAGGGAGATCTGTGTACTGTCCTCTCCCCTTGGGGGTAGGTCAATATGATTATCTCTTTCCTCCGAGGCTTCCTTTCTGCTTGAGGTGTCTCCTCTGTTTCATTACTAGGAGGTGGAGGTGGGAAGCATGCTTCAATGTTTGTTCTATTACATTCTCCTTTTCAGTTTCTGTTTGGTTATGTTCTGATTCTTTGTCTTGTTCTTTTTGTTCTTTCTCATTTCTTGTTCTCTATTTAACTGATCTGGTTCTGTGTTTTCATTTTCTGTTTCTTCTGTTCATCTTCCAGGGGTTCGGGTTCTTCTGGATGAGAGTTTATGCCTATGTCTCTCATGCATTTCAGAACCATGTCTCTTTCTTCCCCTGTCATTTCCATATTTGTTCTTTCATTCATATACTGTATGAGGGGGGTCCCTTCTTGTAACAGATAGAATTTACTTCTGGGGGTTGTAGCTTGTCAATTTTTTTAGCGGCAAGCTTAGCTCTGGTATAAGCATCATGGCAGATTCTTCTATAGAGTGGAGGGTATTTTCTTTTCAGTCTATTTTCTCTTCTATTATTCTCCTCCTCACTTCTACTGTGCTTGCCCTAATTGCTGCTGCCATTAGGCCTTGCCATCTTCTTGCTGCTCCTTGCAAGATCAACTCTCCCATCTCAATTACCCACATGGGTGGTAAGGTCCCTCATCCTACTGTCTATGTTCTGCAACATCAGTTCAAATCTATCTGTGACTCCCTTCAATTCACATCTGTCTAGGTATTTTACTATAGCTTGCTGTACTGTTTCCTCTTTATAATTTTGCCATATCTTTATTTCTGTTTGTTCATCTTGTGTAGATACGGGGGGGTGGTCTTGTAAATTGGGGATTTCATCTCTGAAAGGGTCTTCAGGGAAGCCTAGCTGTACTTCTCCACCTAGTAATAGGGGTGCCAAGGGGATGCTTGGACTGCTGGGCTGTGTTTGCCCAAGCCAGCGGGTGGTTCCATCCTCCTCTCAGGGCTAAGGGGTGTTCAACAACTGTTTATTTATATTTGTATTTCCTATTGCTTGTTGGAAGACAGGGTCTAAGCTACTTCCCAAAGTTGAGACCATTCATCTATAATACCCTCCTCTACTGGTCCTTTAGTGTTCTTCCTTATTTTAGTGTTTGCTCGTGTCATAGGCATCTTTCTATAAATATATTTAATTTCTCAGTCTTTTAGTTTCCTTTTCTTATTTTCTGAGTAATTAAAATTGCATATATCACCTTGTTTCTCTCTTTATTCCTTTATCCAAACCATATATTACAAGCTCTGTTTATTATACAGTTTACAATATCTGTGCCAAAGAAATAACAACTGCTGTTTTCCAGAGGGGTGGTATGCAGTCCACTTTTGAGGCCAGAGGGAAATCTCCGAGGACAAATTAACACACTGCAGGAAACTCCAGCAGAAGTCTAATGGCACCTGAAAAAATAGAAAGAGGAGATCAGTTAAGATATTCTCACTGTATATATAATTTTAAAAGACTTTGTGTGTACCTGGTCAGTTTGTTTCATATACTTCATATAATCCTTATAAGGACTGCTCATGTGCTACTTTTGTCTTGCTGGGCTGGCTAAGACAACAAATCCTTAAAAGGACTAATCATGTGAAACATTAGGAAAACAATTTTTTGTCTTGCTGGGCAGGCAAGGACTGGTATCTAGCTCTCAAACACAAACACAAGTCTTGCTGGGCAGGAAAAGGGACTAGTACAAACTCGGTCTTTCAAAGAAAGTCTTGCTGGTCAGGCAGAGACTGGTATCAAAATCGTTTTTCAAGAGTCCTTACAAGGACTAGTCATGTGCAAAATACAGGGCTTTTTTTTTGGTAAATATATGTCTTGCTGGGCGGGCAAAGACAATATAATAAGTTAATTCAAGGAATAGAGGAGAGAAACTACCATGTAATCCTTAAAATTAACAGTTAACTCTAAGCACTAGCGCTTTCAGCCAGAGGCTTCATCAGGTGCTGTGAAAGAGGTTAACTGAAGTCTTTATTCCAAAAGATACAATATATACAAGGGAACAAAGACTCCAGAGGAGTCACACGGTAAAGGTGACCGACTTCCGAGGTCCTTCCGGTCATGGCGGGGGGGGGGGGGGCGCCTGGGGAAGGGCTCCCACTTCCTGAGTACCCTGCCTGCCTCCTTGAAGCTTCCTCTCATCGGTGTGAGGTGGGCTATGCAACATGCAAAGTAGAAGTCTCATCTCCTCTTCACAGGACATAAGTAAATAACAAAGGGGTGATCCTGGCAGTAACCCTTTGGAGGGCTACTAATGGTCAGGATGGGTGGGTTAGGTTCTCTACTTGGAGTATCCTGTCTCAACTGCCTGGATCCTGAAAGAAAAACCCCAGTTTAAAAATCATAAAGTTTAAGTAAAAGGCAGAGGGGAGGGTAATGTCGCAGGACTGAGGACTGGGTTTGGGACTTACTACTTACCATCAAAGAAAACTGAGAAGTTACCAGTAAGCCAGAGAAAATGTAAGGCAGGGGAAACTAAACACTAAAAAATACTTAGACCTTTTGTACAAATTTGTAAAAAATATTAAACAGTCAAACCTTGCTTGTTTCTCAGTAACTTCGGTGTTAAAAAT
Organism: Penaeus monodon; assembly: GCF_015228065.2. Taxonomy (NCBI): domain Eukaryota; kingdom Metazoa; phylum Arthropoda; class Malacostraca; order Decapoda; family Penaeidae; genus Penaeus; species Penaeus monodon. The sequence goes on along the minus strand of NC_051426.1, from coordinate 3,877,117 downwards.
ACCATTCAAAACATACCAAAAAAGGAAGAAAAGATGTTTCCTCATTACCATTTGTGTGTAAAAAGTAAATGGTAAATACATCGAACTAAAGTCGGTAAAAAATCGGTCAAGAGAGGGGACTGGAAAACCCCATATCAGAACTTAAATCCTGGTTTACTAGTCCTTAAGAGGTTTTAAGACCCCTAACCTCTATGATTTAAAAATAAAAAACTAAAATAAAAGTCTATGGAAATCCTGGATAAGTGATGTAACTTTCAAAGTCTACATAGGATTTCTGTGCTCTGGGTATGGAGGGCCATGTTCCCCAGTTCCTTTGCTGCCCTTTGCCTGGGTGAACACCTCGGCTCAGCCTCCTCTCTTCTTCTCTTCTTGGTATTTTGTCCTTTTTTGTTTACATTTTTAAATTGTTTTGTTAGGAGTATTAGAGATTAAATTGTTGTTTGATTCTTTTAAAGTTATCTCCTGTGTATCAACTGCAAAGGAGACCTTTTGAAATGGGGAAAAGATTTGTTTTTTCTTTTTCCTTTCTCCTTTTTTAATTTTGAAGTTTTGTGATTTTTCTTTTGCTCAATTTATTTCTTTTCTTTTCTTTGTAGTGCTGGGTTAGAATGTATTTATTCTTATATGATCTATCTATATATAGTGTAGATCTTTGGTTCTATTTGTAGGAAAAAGTAAATATGCGGAGGGGTGTTGGTATTGTTGTATCTTTTCCTTTTTTGATTTTGCTTCTTTTCCTTTTTTCCAATTTCTCTTTTTCTTTGTGTATAAATGTTCAAGAGAATTGTATAAATAAATATAACATATATCTCCCATAATTTATTATTTTTGTTTATATGCCTTCCCCTTTTCCTGTTTGGGTATTTCTTTACTTTATGCCATTCTTTTTTTATACTCTGTTTCTTTCCTTTTTCTTGTATTTACAAGTTTCTTTTATTGTTTATTGGTATCTTTAATATATTGGAGAGGTCTAGGGAATTCTGCTCTGACTAGGTGGTCAGCTATAGTCTTTCCTTTTCTCCAAGCTATCATAGGGTGTGAAGCCGTAAACTTCTTTTCCAGGGGGTTCCTTCTGCATTTCTATTACCCACTCCCATATTCTTTTAGAGAGTAGTTTAGGACTCCTCTAAGGATGGGGAGTATAGCATGGGAAAAATTAGGCGGTTTGTTCTGGTCTTAGTTTTCTTCTAAGATTTTTTCCCTGTTGGCCTCTTTTAATCTTTTTAAAGCAGAATCCTAGTGTTCTCTTGCAGTATCCTCTTTTTGTGAAGAAACTGACCATGTCTTTTAAAGCTTCTTCTAGTTTGTGTGGCTCACTTACTATTCTTTTAATTCTCAGTGCCTGAGAGTAAGGTAAAGACCTTTTGAGGCTTGGGGGATGGCATGATTGGAAATGCAGGTACTGGTTTTGTGTTTGATGGTTTATGGTACACCGAGGTTTGCACTTTTCCTTCTGCATCCAAATACACCATAGTGTCTAGGAAGGGAAAACTCCTTTTTGCTGTATTCTACTGTGAAATTCAAGTCGGGGTGTATATTATTTAACTTTGGTGGTATTCCCAAGAGTTCTGCCTCTGTGCCAGTAAAAATTTCCCAAAGATATCATCAATATATCTATAGAAAAACTGCTGGCTGCTTATCTAAATTCTGTCTCTCTTTTCTATGCTAGCATGTACAAAGATTTCAGCTATAGCCACTGAGACTGAAGCTCCAATTGCGTTCCTTGCCTTGATTATAGAAATGGTTGTTGAATCTTAGCAGTGTGCCTTGTAAGACATGATCTATTCCTTCTTTTATTAAATATGGAGGTGGGGCTATGATATTAAAGTCTGTTCTTAGCCTTTCCTTGACATATGCAAAGTTCCTTTCATAGAAATTTGCCACAATCCAAGATGCTTCCTCCTGTGGAATGGAGGGGTACAATGACACTATATCAAAAGAGAAGATAATAGAGCCTGATGGGAACCTTGGTAATGGGGCTATTTTTTAAAAAGGCTGTGGTATCTTGCAATCTCTCTGGAAGGAGGTCCAGCAGAGGAGTGAGATACGTTGTTAGCAATCTGTCTACTGGTCTGGTAGGAGCATTACATCCACTGAGCACTGGTCTCCCTGGCCATAGGCCTGTATCTGGGTCTTTTTTCTTGTGGGTTTTTGGTAATATATACCAGTGTGGATTATTGGTTCATGCTCCAGTAGTGCATCTCTTTGGCCTGCCAAAAAACTCCTTCTGTTCCTCCATCTTTTCCTGAGTTATCCAAGGTATAGAAACGGTTTACTAGGATCTTGCTTTGTCTTTTATGACTTGAAGGGCTTCATCTGGATTATTTAATGGGATGTATGTTTCTGTATCTGATAAATGTGCTTCACCCATTGCTATATAGCTTTGTTTTTTCAGAACCACTAAAGCCCCATCCTGTCTGCTTTTTTAATGACTAGGTCGGGTTTTGAGCTAGGTCTTTAAGGGCCTCTCTTTCTTGTTTGCTCATGTTTGGGAGGCTGCCCTTTAAGATTTTTTCTCCTACTTCCATGGTTTCACAATGGATCATTGTTTCTAAACCTGGAAGTTTTTTGGTAGGAATGCTCTTCTCTGTTTCAACGGGATTTGTTTAGGCAATTTTCCTCTTTTTGTAAGTGATTCATCATTTACTTGGCCTGGCAAGAGGGAATCTGCAAATCTTTTGTTTATTTGCTCTTTTAATCTATTCATAGAGCTTCCTAGGTTCCCAAAAGGGCTTTCTTTGGGGGAGGGCCAGGTACAAAAGATCTTCCTTGCTGAGCACAGAGAGTTGGGTTCTGGTCATGGGTACTTCAGATACTATTAATTCCATCCCCATCTGCCGTACCCTCCTTCTTGCCACTGTCTTCCTTGCTGGCCCTTGGGCCCACGGGTAATTTCCTCTTTGAGGAAATCTTCCATGCCTGGGAGGTGGCCTCCATGGTTGAGGGTGGCTTATCCAGTGTGGGTTCTGCCCATGGAACCTTTGTTGTTGATAATTTTGTGGTAGCGGACTTTGTTTTGTATCTTTTCTTGCTCTGTGGAGCTTCTCTCCAGTTCTGTGGGTGGTTTGGGTAGTGAGGTTGCCACCTTCTCTGGTGTGAGACTTGGGTTTTCTTTGCTCTTTGGGGTAAGGGGTTAGATGGGTTTTCCTCATCTTGTGGGTGGGTACCCGTGTGGGTGGGTGCTGCCTGGCAAATCTTTGCTCTTCTGTTCTGGGCAGTGTTCCACCTGTTTGGCCCCTTTGTGTTATGTTGTATTGCATTTTTTGTTTTTTTCTGTTTCTGTCCGTTTTTTGGCTGTTTCTTATTTTCCTCCTTTCCTCCTCTGTTTTCCTCTTAGCATAGCTTTTCAAAGACATCCATGTCTCAGGGTTTTCTTTTCTTTTGTATTTGTGGAGCCTCTTCATTCTCTATGTTTTGCTCTGTTTCTTGGTTTATCTGTTCTTGTGTTCAGTTTTGTTTGTATCTTCTCTATGATCTTATCATTGAGATTGGCAATGACCTTTTCCAACTGGCCTATTGCTCCTACTACCTTTTCCAAGAGCTTATTACAAGCTTCTTCCCTTTCTATAAGTCCTGAAGGACAAGGAGGGGAAGGTGGAGTTGGCAGGAATAATTAAAGGGGTTGCCTGGGCTCCTTATGGTATTGTTCATTGGGAGGGAGATCTGTGTACTGTCCTCTCCCCTTGGGGGTAGGTCAATATGATTATCTCTTTCCTCCGAGGCTTCCTTTCTGCTTGAGGTTCTCCTCTGTTTCATTACTAGGAGGTGGAGGTGGGAAGCATGCTTCAATGTTTTGTTCTATTACATTCTCCTGTTCAGTTTCTGTTTGGTTATGTTCTGATTTTTTGTCTTGTTCTTTTGTTCTTTCTCATTTTCTTGTTCTCTTTTTAAAACTGATTGGTTCTTGTTTCATTTTCTGTTTCTTTCTGTTCATCTTCCAGGGGTTGGGGTTCTTCTGGATGAGAGTTTATGCCTATGTCTCTCATGCATTTCAGAACCATGTCTCTTTCTTCCCCCTGTCATTTCCATATTTGTTCTTTCATTCATATACTGTATGAGGGGGTCCCTTCTTGTAACAGATAGAATTTACTTCTGGGGGGTTGTAGCTTGTCAATTTTTTTAGCGGCAAGCTTAGCTCTGGTATAAGCATCATGGCAGATTCTTCTATAGGAGTGAGGGTATTTTCTTTTCAGTCTTTTTTTCTCTTCTATTATTCTCCTCCTCACTTCTACTGTGCTTGCCCTAATTGCTGCTGCCATTAGGCCTTGCCATCTTCTTGCTGCTCCTTGCAAGATCAACTCTCCCATCTCAATTACCCACATGGGTGGTAGGTCCCTCATCCTACTGTCTATGTTCTGCAACATCAGTTCAAATCTATCTGTGACTCCTTCAATTCACATCTGTCTAGGTATTTACTATAGCTTGCTGTACTGTTTTCCTCTTATATAATTTTGCCATATCTTTTATTTCTGTTTGTTCATCTTGTGTAGATACGGGGGGGTGGTCTTGTAAATTGTGGATTTCATCTCTGAAAGGGTCTTCAGGAAAGCCTAGCTGTACTTCTCCCCCTAGTAATAGGGGTGCCAAGGGGGATGCTTGGACTGCTGGGCTTGTGTTTGCCCAAGCCAGCGGGTGGTTCCATCCTCCTCTCAGGGCTAAGGGGTTGTTCAACAACTGTTTATTATATTTGTATTTCCTATTGCTTGTTGGAAGACAGGGTCTAATCTCCTTCCCACAGTTTAGACCATTTCATCTATAATACCCTCCTCTACTGGTCCTTTAGTGTTCTTCCTTATTTAGTGTTTGCTCGTGTCATAGGCATCTTTCTATAAATATATTAATTTCTCAGTCTTTTAGTTTCCTTTCTTATTTTCTGAGTAATTAAAATTGCATATATCACCTTGTTTCTCTCTTTATTCCTTTATCCAAACCATATATTACAAGCTCTGTTTATTATACAGTTTACAATATCTGTGCCAAAGAAATAACAAACTGCTGTTTTTCCAGAGGGGTGTGTATGCAGTCCACTTTTGAGGCCAGAGGGAAATCTCCGGACAAATTAACACACTGCAGGAAACTCCAGCAGAAGTCTAATGGCACCTGAAAAAATAGAAAGAGGAGATCAGTTAAGATTTTCTCACTGTATATATAATTTTAAAAGACTTTGTGTGTACTGGTCAGCTTTGTTTCATATACTTCATATAATCCTTATAAGGACTGCTCATGTGCTACTTTTGTCTTGCTGGGCTGGCTAAGACAACAAATCCTTAAAAGGACTAATCATGTGAAAACATTAGGAAAACAAATTTTTTGTCTTGCTGGGCAGGCAAGGACTGGTATCTAGCTCTCAAACACAAACACAAGTCTTGCTGGGCAGCAAAGACTAGTACAAATCGGGTCTTTCAAAGAAAGTCTTGTGGTCAGGCAGAGACTGGGATCAAAATCGTTTTTCAAGAGTCCTTACAAGGACTAGTCATGTGCAAAATACAGGGCTTTTGTTTGGTAAATATATGTCTTGCTGGCGGGCAAAGACAATATAATAAGTTAATTCAAGGAATAGAGGAGAGAAACTACCATGTAATCCTAAAATTAACAGTTAACTCTAAGCACTAGCGCTTTCAGCCAGAGGCTTCATCAGGTGCTGTGAAAGAGGTTAACTGAAGTCTTTATTCCAAAAGATACAATATATACAAGGGAACAAAGACTCCAGAGGAGTCACACGGTAAAGGTGCCCGACTTCCGAGTCCTTCCGGTCATGGCGGGGGGGGGGGGGGCGCCTGGGAAGGGCTCCACTTCCTGAGTACCTGCCTGCCTCCTTGAAGCTTCCTCTCATCGGTGTGAGGTGACTATGCAACAGCAAAGTAGAAGTCTCATCTCCTCTTCACAGGACATAAGAAAATAACAAAGGGGGGATCCTGGCAGGAACCCTTTGGAGGGCTACTAATGGTCAGGATGGGGTGGGTTAGGTTCTCTACTTGGAGTATCCTGTCTCAACTGCCTGGATCCTGAAAGAAAAACACAGTTTAAAAATCATAAAGTTTAAGTAAAAGGCAGAGGGGAGGGTAATGTCGCAGGACTGAGGACTAGGTTGGGACTTACTACTTACCATCAAAGAAAACTGAGAATTTACCAGTAAGCCAGAGAAAATGTAGGCAGGGGTAACTAAACACTAAAAAATACTTAGACCTTTTGTACAAATTGTAAAAAAATTAAACAGTCAAACCTTGTTTGTTTCTCAGTAACTTCGGTGTTAAAAATACCATTCAAAACATACCAAAAAAGGAAGAAAAGATGTTTCCTCATTACCATTTGTGTGTAAAAAGTAAATGGTAAATACATCGAACTAAAGTCGGTAAAAAATCGGTCAAGAGAGGGGACTGGAAAACACATATCAGAACTTAAATCCTGGTTACTAGTCCTTAAGAGGTTTTTAAGACCATAACCTCTATGATTTAAAAATAAAAAACTAAAAAAAAAGTCTATGGAAATCCTGGATAAGTGATGTAACTTTCAAAGTCTACATAGGATTTCTGTGCTCTGGTATGGAGGGCCATGTTCCCCAGTTCCTTTGCTGCCCTTTGCCTGGGTGAACACCTCGGCTCAGCCTCCTCTCTTCTTCTTCTTGGTATTTTGTCTTTTTTGTTACATTTTTAAATTGTTTTTGTTTGGAGTATTAGAGATTAAATTGTTGTTGATTCTTTTAAAGTCTATCTCCTGTGTATCAACTGCAAGGAGACCTTTTGAAATGGGGAAAAGATTTGTTTTTCTTTTCCTTTCTCCTTTTTAATTTTTGAAGTTTTTGTAATTTTTCTTTTGCTCAATTTATTTCTTTTCTTTCTTTGTAGTGCTGGGTTAGAATGTATTTATTCTTATATGATCTATCTATATATAGTGTAGATCTTTGGTTCTATTTGTAGGAAAAAGTAAATATGCGGAGGGGTGTGGTATTGTTGTATCTTTTCCTTTTTTGATTTTTGCTTCTTTTCCTTTTTCCAATTTCTCTTTTTTCTTTTTGTATAAATGTTCAAGAGAATTGTATAAATAAATTAACATATATCTCCATAATTTATTATGGAGATATATGTTATATTTATTTATCAATTCTTTGAACATTTACACAAAGAAAAAGAGAAATTGGAAAAAGGAAAAGAAGCAAAATCAAAAAAGGAAAAAGATACAACAAATACCAACACCCTCCGCATATTTACTTTTCTACAAATAGAACCAAAGATCTACAATATATAGATAATAAAAAAAATCACAAAAGAAAAAGAAAAAAAAAAAAAATTTGGGGAAAAAAATTTTACAAAAATTAAAAAAAAAAGGGAAAAAAAAAAAAAAATCTTTTATTTT
>NC_051426.1:3867094-3869664 GCF_015228065.2 Penaeus monodon | reverse complement strand
GAGAGTGGAGAGAGGAGAGGGGGAGGTAGGGAGAGAGAGAGGGGAGGAGGTAGGGAGAGGGAGAGGGAGAGAGAGTGAGGTAGGGAGAGGGAGAGAGAGTGAGGTAGGGAGAGGGAGAGTGAGAGAGAGTGAGGTAGGGAGAGGGAGAGTGAGAGAGAGTGAGGTAGGGAGAGGGAGAGTGAGAGAGAGTGAGGTGTGTGTGTGTGTGTGTGTGTGTGTGTGTGTGTGTGTGTGTGTGTTGTGTGTGTGTGTTAATTATTCCATGTCCGAATTTCACACGAGGACGTGTCCAGTTTTGGTTTAATTTCAACAACAACATCCTCACAGTGCAGTTCATCGGGTATAATCATTTCATGTACCATTCTTATACCATGGACGTGTCCATTTTTAAAGATTACTGTGCTTAAATATACAGCATACAAGGCAGTATGTGTGTACATGTGATGTCCACAACCTATGGAAGTTCACTTAAGTAAGATAATAAAACAACGTCACAGTGCAATCAGTCAGCAATAATTATAGTGTCCGATTTCTCATTAGGACATGTCCATTTTTTAAAGGTCATGTGCATTTTAAAAAAATAATATTTGTAAATAATGTATAGTATACATGAAAGAATGTGTGCACATATGGAAGCCCATTTAAGTAAAACAATAAAACAACGTCACAGTGCAATCAGTCAGCAGTAATTATATCATGTCCGATTTTAACATTGGAACGTGTCCATTTTTTTAAGAACATGCGCTTTTTTTAATTCCATTTCATTTTTTAAAGAACATGACCATGTTTTAATGGACATGTCCATTCTTTAAAGGGTATGTCCATTTTTTAAAGGTCAGGTCCATTTTTTAAAGGACATGTCCATTTTTTAAATTACTCTTTATGTATATATATACAATAGAGGAGAAAGTGACATTCCTGGGGCTAAATGTTCATTTCTCCTCACAAAATACTCACCCGGTGTAAGGCAATTGTCTTTTCCCGAGACCTGATGAGGTATTCTGAGGAAAAAATGTTAGAGGAACTAAAGAATTTTAATGTAGTGGCAGTAAAACGGGTTGGAACAGTCGACACCAGCTCTCCTTCTAACTTTTGAAACGTTAATCCTTCCAGAATCAGTTAAACTGGTATGGTACCACCTCAAGGTAAAGCCATATGTGCCCAACCTTATGCCGTGTTTCCACTGCCAGGGTTATTGGCATGGAGCCAGCTCTTGCTGTTTTAAGGAAATGGGACAACCTAGAGTGTGTGTAAAGTGTGGTACAACAGGTCATCAAGGAGATGACGACTATCCATGTCCAATATGCTGTTACCACCTCAAAGAAGCCCATGAAGCTTCTTAAAAGCAATGTAAAAGTTACAAATTTGAAAAAGAAGTAATTGGTACTAAGGAGCAAGGCGAATATTCTCCAGAGGCATAGCGACGTGCCCGTGTGCTGTTTGCACAGCCACGTAAGTTCTTTGCCTCGGTTTTGCCCATCCTCCTTACCGACATCCCATGCCTTCCAATACTTATTACACCACACATTCTGCCACTGCCTTTAAACATCAGTCCTCAAATGCTGAAACTGCCTCTGGTGAGTTGTTCCACCAGAAACGGAGTAGGGGTGAGGGGTCTATTGAGGAGACTCCTCCTCCCAAAGTAAGGTCTTTGGAGCCATCAGTCAAGGCTCCAGAGGCCTCAACGGTGACAGCTCCAACTGCCACCACAAACACAGGGGCCTGAACTGCTAGGCAGAATAACCCTGAAGCAAAGGCTCAGGTACCCCTTTTGTCTATTTAAAAGACTCTTCTGAGAGCGAGGTCTCTGGAGCCATCAGGCAGGGCTCCAAAGGCCTCAACAGTGACAGCCCCAGGGCTCTCCCTCTCTCCCTTCCCCCCTCTCTCACTCTCTCTCTCTCTCTCTCTCTCTCTCTCTCTCTCTCTCTCTCTCTCTCTCTCTCTCTCTCTCTCTCTCTCTCTCTCTCTCTCTCTCTCTCTCTCTCTTCTCTCTCTCAATCTCTTCCTCTCTCTCTCTCTCTTCCTCTCTCTCTCTCTAAAGAGCAGCAACATGACCCAGAGCCAATGGCACACCAATCCCCACATACGGCCGCAAACATCTCAACATCCGCATTGGCAGCCGTACGTATGGATGGAGCTTCGTGGTGGCCGACATTACCCTCCCCTTGCTTGGAGCAGACTTCCTGGCCCACAACCAGCTCATCGTCGACATCTCCAGTGGCAGCCCCTGACAACCTCGCCCTTCAGTTGATTAATGCGGCAGATGACTACGCACACCTCTGTTACTCCTACCCCGACGTATTTAAACCCGAGCTTCGCCAGCAACCTTAAACCCCAGCCAAGCACGGGATCTATCAAGACATCAGGCCCTCCAGCATTCTCCAAGTTTCGTCGGTTATCACACGACAAACTCGCCGCGCCTAGGCATATGTCAAAAGGCGTCAAGTCCTTGGGCATCCCCTCTGCACATAATGGTAAAAAAGGACGGCTCCCTTCGTCTCTGTGGTGACTACAGATGCCTCAATATGTTTACGGAACCAGACCACTCCCCGCTGCCCAACATCGCCGAC
>NC_051426.1:3854594-3862094 GCF_015228065.2 Penaeus monodon | reverse complement strand
CCTAATCATAATCATCATAACCTCCATCATCATCACCATCATTATTAAAAGCATTTCTTAAAAAAAGGCAGGGTATAAATCTCAGATATTAAATAATTGGCGGAGATAATTTCGGCCTCTGACATCGCAATGCTTCTCTGGCGCCACGCTGTCTGCGCCGCCCGCCGCCGGCCTGACCCTGGCGCCGCTCGCTCTGCAACCCGGGGCAACATTGCTGCTTGTCTGTTGCGATTTTTCCCTCCCTCCCTCCCCTCCACCCCCTCCCTCTCTGTCCTTTCACTTTCTCTAAATCCCAAACTCCGTTTCTCTCTTTTTCTAACTCACTAACCTTCCTCCCTCCCTCCGTCTCCCTATCTCTCTCTGTCTCTTTCTTTCTGTCTCTCTCTCACTCTCTCCATCTTATCCCTTCAGGTGATTAAAACAGTCATAATGATGATAGTAGTAGTAGTAGGAGGAGGAGGAGGAGCAGGAGAAGGAGAAGAAGAAGGAGGAGGAGGACGAATAGGAGAAGGCGAAGATTAGGAGGAAGAGGAGGAGAAGAAGAAGAAAGAGGAGAGGGAGGACGAGGTGTAGGAGGAGGAGAAAGAGAAGGAGGAGAAGAAGGAGGAGGAGGAGGGGAAGTATGAGGAGGAGGGGAAGGAGAAGGAGGAAAAGGAGGAGAGGGATTAGGAGGAGGAGGAGGAGAAGGAGAAGAGGAGGAAGAGGAAGAGACGGAGGAAGGAGGAGGAGGAGGAGCAGAAGCAGCAGCAGGAGGAGGATGTGGTGGAGACAGAGAGGATGGAGGAGGAGATGTTAGCTGGAGGTGGAGAAAAATGATGATGATGATGATGGTGATGATGATGGAGATGGTGATGTTGATAATGATGGTGATGGTGAGGAGGAGAAGGGTATAATCTGCGCGTACCGCCCGCCGCCGACGGAACATGCTGATCCTACTGATCGCCTAGCAAAGTCAGCTTGTGACAAGCAAAGTGTGGATATAGATCTTGGGGTACCTATTTCTAGGATTTTATACAGCATTAAAGCTTCCTTCAAAGAGGACTTGACTGAGATGATTAATTCTCAAGCCCTGAAAACTGTAGCATAAAGCACTATGGCAGGAATGGTGTGAGTCCTTCAACCACCAAACCACCCTCTCTGAGCTATGGCAATGGCTCAGGCGAGCTACCAGCCACTCAGCCCCGAGGTGCAGGCACTATGACCCTCAGTCAGAGACGAACAGACTGGCGCACGAGTTCTCTGCGAGAACAAGTAGCAACAGCCTGTCATCCAAACTGAGGGCAAGACAAGAACGCCTACAACCAGACATATCAGAGAAAGGGCAGCCAAACCCGATAACTCAGACGTTATCTTTTCTCTGAGGGAACTAAGAAATGCCTATAAAACCAGTTCTAACACAGCCCCGGGCTCTGATGGGATCTCGTACCCCATCATTTCCCACCTAGGACTAGCAGGTGAGCTTGCACTCCTGCAACTCATCAACAAGTCCTGGGAAACATCCACTCTACCTCAGAGTTGGAAGAGGGCTACCATAGTTCCCATCCCCAAACCAAAGGAGCCTGGGAAGTACTGTCCTATCTCTCTCCTCAGCTGTCTGGCCAAGACGGCCGAGTGGATGGTACTGAACCGGCTCCACTGGAAAATGGGATCCACACATGAACACCTCCACGGGTTCACCAGGGGCATGAGCACATCGCACAGTTTAGCCATGCTCTTGAGCACAATAAGCACGGGCACATCTGTGGTAGTATTCCTTGACCTGGAGAAGGCTTTTGAATTAGCAAGTCCTCTTTCCATTCAGGAGAGCCTGATCCAGAAGGGAATCAGAGGTAAGCTTCCAAGGTCACCTATCACAGCACATGCCACTAGAAAATGGAATGCCACAGGGTGGGGTTCTCAGTCCAGCCCTATTTAGCACATCAATGTCCTATATCCTCAACATAAACCTCCCAGTGGGGTGCAAGATCATCTCCTATGCAGACAATCATCTCCACTGGACCATACTGCTTAAATAAAGCCCAGCATTGTCTGGACCTCGTGTCTGAGGAGTGTTGTAGAACAGGACTGAAGATCTCTGCAGCCAAATCCAAAGTCATGGCTCTGAGACAAAAAGTTCAAGGCACAAGTCTGAAAATCCAGGGAATGGACTTTGAATGGGTTCAGGACTTCCTTTACCTTGGGATAAGGATAGACCGTACCCCCCTGCTTTCAGAAGGAGGTCCAGTAACTGGTTGACTGAACCAAAACAAGACTGGCTGTCATGAGAGCAAAGAGTGGGAGACGCATAGGAGCCAGACATAAAGTACTAAGATCATTCTATGTACATGCCGTCCGGCCCATTGTGGACTATGCCCCACTCGCTCTGATTGGCACAAGGACAAATTGGAGACAGTCCAAAATGAAGCTGCCAGGATCAATCTGAGCGCCCCAAGATGGACGAAGATCCTCAACCTCCTCATGGAGGCAAACCTTCTCCTCCTGGACTCACGAATCGATCTAATGGCAGCACAATTCCTGGTAAAGGTCATCCAGGCTCCCAGGAACACAAGCCTAAGACAAAAAAATAGTCAGACGCCTAGAACAAGACAACGAGCTCTTTGTAAACAACTCCTGGATGTCTCATACAGCCAGGGTGTTAATACGCCATCAGCTCAAAGAACAATTTCTTGCTAAGGGCATGACTCCCCTCACCCTAACTTTGTCGAAGCCCCGCCGTGGGCACAAACCTCGATAGAGTTTTCCATCATGGACCTAACAATGAAAAAGAGTCAATACCTCACGCCTAATCTATAGGCAGAAGCCCAGAGGGTCAATGCAGCCATCACTCCTCCGGGTAGTAAAACATACTTCACGGATGGATCAGTCGATCCCTTGAGCCACACTGCAGGCGCCGGCTTTGCAGCAAGGGATGCCACAAAATCCATGAGGGTAACAGACAACGCCTCTTCGCTACAGGCAGAGGCAGTTGCAATCATGGGAGCCCTAGGCCACGCGTCCCTGAGAGAAGGACACGTGGTCATACATACAGACTCCAGGGCAGCCATCGACTGTCTTCAGCAGCGCTCACCAAAGACAACATATACCTTCTGACTACTATACTCACAATGGCACAGACATTGGCATCAGAGGGAATGAGCTTGCTGATAGACTAGCCGACATTGGCAGGGGTATTCCCCCAAACCCCATGATCATACAACCTAGAAGAAAATTACTGAAGAAGAAGTGTACTGCGGCTGCTCACACCTTCCTCCTGCAGCTTCACAGAGAGGAAACGAGATCCTCCCCCTCGGTCAGCTGGTACTCAGACGCCACAGGCTATGAACCACTGGCACTCTCTAACATGATTAACAGAGGTACCGAAGTCATTCTTCACAGAATGCGCCTAAGTTTCCATCTGCATGGCAGATCACAGAGACAATAGACCGTGGAGAGAGGTGTTGCATGCATTGCGGCGAGCCGAACGCCACACTCGTACATTACTTAGAGAATTGTGAGCACACACAATTCCTGAGACAGGGTCCGCCGACAACAGCCGTCGTGCTGGTAAAGAGATTATGCGGTATGCTTACACCATGGCGGCAGGAGCGCCTGCTGGCAATCCCACCGCCACGGTAAGCACCGAGTGTCAGAGAACAAAATGAGAGCCATAAAAAGCTGACACAGGCCAGGCCATATATGGAAGGCCCGGGCGAAGCTAGAACTTCGCAAATCTCTCAAGCAAGTACCACGGCTCGTCACTTTGCCCGCCTCGGCCCGCCTAGTGGTCGTGGGATCAGCGCTGACGAATTATAAACGGAGAGATTCCAAGGACGGAACATCTTACAAAATTGCTACGGACTGTGACTCGATTGCCTGTGATTATGGGAGTGCACTCGTGCAATTGCATAAGACAGACACGCGAGTCAGAGGACGAGCAGGATGGAGATGCTCTACGGTAAAAAAGGAGAGAGAGAAAAAAAATACTCCTAAAAGAAAAATAATAATAATAATAATAAAAAAATAAAAAAGGCCTTCTATCATGTTCAAGTCTTATGTTCGTATTTACACACTATAACCCTTACCCTTTGTTTGCTTTTGTTCTGTTTGTTCTTGTTCCATTATTTAATTACCATTTTTCTTTGACCATGATTTTTGTTTCTGCTGTTTTGCTTTGTTCTTGTTCTTTTTATCTTATCATGTTATCACCATTATCACCATAGTTCCTTATGTTTATTTATGTAACATGCTCCCTTTTCGTTTCCCTCCCATTTGCAATAGTCAGACCTAGTTGTCAAGATCTCATTCCCCCACGATTTATATTACATTACACGGCTTTATTCTTTTATCCACTATCACTCACATCACCCCATCCCACATCTCATCTCACCCACCCCCCTCCTGTCCTTATCTAGATTTCTTTCCCCTTCATCATTGCCTCTCGCTTTATGTAACTTATATTTCTCACTCTGCCACTGGAGCCCCCTAACCTCTTTCTTTTTACCCTCACTTTTCTTGTTCTTAACAATCGAAAACAAAATGTAAAATTAAATAAACATAAAATAAAATATAAATGTTAAAAATTATAAAATCAAATAAAAACGAAGTTACTTAGTTCAATTCATTTTTATTAATAAGTTAAATTTAGGAAATCCTTGTTACTTTCTAAAAAAATAATAATAATAATAAATAAAATAAAATAAAATAAAAATAATAATAATAAAAAAGAATGTTCATTACACCTTTCTCTTTTTATTAATCTAGTTATTAAGAAACAAAATACAAAATAAATAAAAAATCATAAAAAGGAAAATAAGAATTAAAAAATAAATAAGCAAAAATAAGTATATAATTATATATATATTTATAAAAAAGAGGTGCTTACTTTCATTATAATCAATATTCACTTTTTTCGCCAGTAAAGTAGTAACTAATAGAATCATAACTAATTACTTACCCCCCTCCCTCGAAACTCCCGACGTGAAGGAGAAATATAACCATTATTATGTATTAACTATGCAAGGGGTTTTCGCTCCCCTACTTTTCTAATCTCTAACTTCCTTAAATTTCACCACTTAACCTTCCCCCCCTTCGATTTCTTCACCTTTTTACTTCATTATTTATCTTATCTTTTATCTTCATCAGTTGACCTGTGGCTTTTACCTCTGTGCTCCCTTCCGCTATGTGACCTCGCCTGCTCCGCTCTCTCTCCTTGATTGTACATATTTTGTTATGTGTAGTGTAGTGTAGTGCCCTTAGCACTAAACTTTGTGTTTCCTCTGGTGTTTTCCGTTGACCAGACCGCTCTGATTCCTTTTTAAAAGCGAACCCTGACAATACTATATAATTCATTATATAATATAATGTATATATATAATGTATATATCATATATTATATATTACAATACATATATAGAGAGTTATGTATCATATATATATATATATATATATATATATATATATATATATGAGAGAGAGAGAGAGAGAGAGAGAGAGAGAGAGAGAGAGACAGAGAGAAAGAGAGAGAGACAGAGAGACAGAGAGAATGAAAGAAAAAGTGAGAGAGAGAGAGAATACATACATATATATAAAGGAATATGTGTGTATATATGGGTATATATATATATATATATATATATATATATATATATATATATATATATATATAAATGAATAAGTGTGTGTATATAGGAATAGGTATATATATACATACATATATATATATATATATATATATATATATATATATATATATATATATATTTGTCAAGTTCATCTTGGGCACTGCTGTCCTTCTCATGAGGGTCACTGGAGCTCGCGGGGCGGCAGTAGCGGTGGTCGCCTCACCGCATGGGTAAGGTAAGGTAAAGTTAAGAGAAAAGACCCGTTGCCGGGGGGGAAAGAAGATGGGAGAGGGAAGGATAAAGGGGGGGATCGAAGAGATGATTTAGTAAGAGAGAAAAGAGTCGGGGCTTAACCCAACATGCGGGGTAAAAGTTGGGGGCATAGCTGATAGGACGAGGAAAGGAGGATAAAGGTCAGCAAGGGAGGCCTCGCGCCATCGGTGGTTCGCTGCCCTGGCATAACGGTGACTCGCTTCGCATGAGCTAACTCACGGGTCGGCGAGGCCACCGCGCCTGGGCTGCGGATCCACTCGGCTAACGAGGGAGGTTGGGAGCGGTAAAGGTGGCCTGTCCGGCGCCATCGGGACGCCACCGTGCACGGACTTCTCGCCCATGGCAACGGTGGTGTCCTCGGCTAACCGTGAGGCTACAGGTTGAAGTACGAGTGAGATCGCTAATCAGAGGCTACCTCCCTTGCCCGCGTCGAGCAGAGATTTCTCCCTGTCGGCGGCAGGACTTCTAGGGAGATGTGCTCTGGCGATCTCAACACTGGCCATGACATCTCCTCCCCCACTCGCGTGTTGGCACTCCTTACGCCAAAGGAGCCACGGTCATGGCAGGGTGCAGGCGGCAGATGTCACGTGTCGGAAATCCGAAACCAGTGAGATGGAGGTAAGGATTTGGATGAGGGACGCTGGTGCTATGTAAGGATAATGAGATGAGGCGAGGGCGAGGTTGTGTGACACACGGAAAGAGGAAGTGGGAGAGGAAGGGAGTTAAAAACGGGATAGGGCTCTCGTTAGGGGAGTTTGTTTATTTAGAAGGGTAATTAAAATAGGTTTTTATGTATAACAACCCCCTAAAGCTATAAAAAACAAAAGAGAACAAGGTTAAGAACGAGAAACTAAAATAAAACGAAAGAAAAATTAAAAAACAACGCAAACACAAACGTAAGAAAATAAAAAGCTTAAAAAAGTTTAGGCGATAAATTTCGGCGCTCGACACCCGCTCTCGCGAGGCCCGGCAACAATCGCGCCGCGACGCGATTGGCCGAGCCGGGGCGAGGGCGGGCGCCGAGTTTATAGTAAAAAGCGCCGAAGCTAACGTAACTTAACTTAACATTAAAAGTTTAAAACATTTAAAACAAACAAATCAGCCCAATCCTCTCCCTCAGCCCAGGTCGAGACTCCCCTCCCCTCTCCAAGCCAGACTATGCCCTCACAGGCAGAGCCTAGCCAGGCTATGCCCTCACAGGCAGAGCCTAACCAGGCTGATTCAGTGCCACAAGCCGAATCAGAAGAAGCTGAGCCTGCCCAGGCAAGGCCAGCCAATGCACAGAAACAGCCTGGCCCGAGAAAAAGCCAAAGACGAAAAGTCAGAGCTACCAAAGGCTCTCCACCCCCCAGTGGATCCAGGGATAGCCTGACAGCCGAAAGAGAGTCTCAAGCAGTGAGGATCTCACAATGGAGTTGTCGACTCCGACCGTCAACCGAATGTGACGAGTCTCTGATGAACTATCAATTAGTAACATCATGCACGCAATCTAAGTATTCTGCAGTGGAACATCTGTGGCTTCTCCTCAAGGAGTCCATCCTCACGCAATATGCGATCAAGGAGCATTGACACCGTCATTCCAGGAGACATTATCACGAAGTGTTCGCTTCAGGTATCATCTACGTCC
>NC_051426.1:3844601-3847101 GCF_015228065.2 Penaeus monodon | reverse complement strand
TTTTTTTCACCTCATTTAGGTTGTGGCAACTGGTTACACCGCCTAAGGGAAATCGCTCCCATCTGAGTAAATAACAATCAAAACGGCAACTTCTTTAAACTTGATCCTTTTGGTTACACAGGACACATAAAATAGGTAATTGTTTATCGAAATAAAGTAATAACTTATTGGCTGTCCTAAGAGGACAAGGTACTAGATAACTGACTCTAGAGTGCAGCTGTCTGGGCAGCAGTTCCGTGGTAAGATGACTGGATGACCCGTATAGAAAGCTTATAGAAGGTGATCATCTCTCTGGCATCTAACAGAGAAAGCTATTGATCCCTTATGTTATGTCTAACGGCCATTCGCTTTTAAAAAATGTGGATTTCACAAAAGTTATTCATGCCAAATATGTATGTTTGAACTATTATGAATGCTCAAGTATGCAATAACAGAACCATGGAAATCACACACAATTGTGCGACTGATGATCTTTGCAGATCCCCTGCGTAGATACAAATAAAGAAAAGAATTTATTTTCAAAACATACACCAATATAATATCTTGATAATATTCACTGAATAAAATATACGTTAGGAGATTTTGTTATTACGTGGATTATGTTTTCAACAATACAGTTTCAACCAGGAAAGTTAAAGACAAGCTGCACTGCACCAATAGCTATGGAACTGTAATTCTATGATTAATTAAAGAACCATCGTTACATGGCAACTTATTTAGAGTTCACAGACACCATAGAACCTGAACATCGCTGTTTAGGGATGACCAAAATTAATGGTTTGGATGGAATACAGGTTAAAATAAGCAGACAACATTACAAGATGATTTTATCGATGCAAATGCATATTGAGCAATTCAGCACTTCACAACTGTAAACACTGACCATTCTTAGTTATCAATGTGTAATGCACATGTGGAGCAAGAAATATGTTACACCAGAACTTTGTCTAAGTATGCCGAAAAAGTGACGCTCTATGTAAACAGCACCGAGAACACGAATGTGCATAACACATAACTTCAGTAAGACTTGCTTGGTTAGTTAATAGCACACTGAAACTTTTTTGTTGGAAAAGACTTAACTGATTCTGACTAAAAATAAAAAAAATAAATAATATATGGAATGTTATATAAACTTTGTCAAAAGAATTGTAAGCTAAGCAGAACAACCCAAATATTATGCTTACAATCTAAATGAAAAATGATCTCAAACAGAAATCTACAAAATCTAGATTAACACCATTTTTGCCATGTGGACCAAAGCATTCCTTTCGATCTTACCTTTCACACCAACAGAGAAAAGAACGGAAGTGGCAAAAGGCGAAAAGCAGCTGGCGTTTCCAAGGTTAACGAGAAAACATTTGAAGTTTTTTGATAAACCATGTAACAGATATTATTAACTACATAGGTGTTTTTATAGAGCTTGTAGCAGCATCACAATTATGTTGAACATAATTTGGTACTATTCCATTTGATTTCTTTTTTATGTGAACCCAGCCGAGTGCACGCGAAGTGTGTGACGCGACAGAAAAGCCTTTATTTCAGACAAAACTCGCTGATGGAAGGCTTCATTTACACATTATATAACTACCATTTGAATGGAATAAAACCTGTTTACACCTGCCATAGCACTCATATTAACATACTTGTTTTGTTTTTAAATGTGTTAGTTCTTCTGTGTATCCTGATGATCATCAACTTACATTTAACGCTTTCCTTTCACTTTCCAATCCACTCCTTCACTTTAGAATATCCTGGAAATCTAAAAATTGCGAACATGCTGACCTTCCAAATTCACTTCAATTCCACTCATTTGTTCTAAAAACACCTTTCACACTCTTTTCATATCCCTTTTCTTTTTCCTCTTATTCCTCAACTCTGGTTTGTTCACTTCCCTTCCCGACTGCGTGGAAAAGAGCCTCTCTCTATATTGATATGATATATATGCATATATATATATATATATATATATATATATATATATATATAATATATATATACATACATAATAATATATATATATATATATATATATATATATATAATATATATATAATAATATATATATATAATATTAATATATATATATAATATATATTATATATATATATATATATATATATATATATATATATATATATATATATATTATATATATAATATATATATATATATGCTAATGTCAGCCATTAAGTCCAACAATATAATATACATATACATATATACATATATATATATATATATATATATATATATATATATATTGAAGTGTATGGTTATGCACTCACCGACTCTAAGGCTGATTTTGCCAGGATTGACTTTATTCTCGGGCGCTACATGGTTGAGGTCTATTCTCGACCATACTGCATGTCTGCCACTTCTAACACGAAGCTACAGTCCTGCTCCCTGGTTATGGTGTTTATGCCTGACCAGCCGTGCGCATATATATAGAAGACCCTCTTGGACACTAGGGCACATCAACCCAGCCAGTACATCGACTTCT
>NC_051426.1:3807101-3819601 GCF_015228065.2 Penaeus monodon | reverse complement strand
GGGAGGGAGGAGCGGGAAGGGCGGCATGCAGCGTTACTGGGAGGGAGGCAGGCAGCTCAGGGCAGCAGCAGCATCACCATTATCATCACCATCATCATGCAAAGGTCCCCCCTCCCCTCCCCCCGGCACAAGGACACTAGCACGCACTCACGCACTTGGCTTTTCCCACAGTACATCGAGGCCCCGCTGGGCCTGCGGGAGGAGGGTGGCCGCCGAAGCCCCTCGCCCCCGCCGACGCCGCCGGGCTACTCGCAGTCTCCCCGTGGGCCGCCTGCGAGCGCTATCCGCCCTCTAGTGCGGCAGCGCGGGCGGCGGCGGCGGCGGCGGCTCGGCGCTCCGGTGGTGCAGCAGGATGTGGTCCTTGAGGGACGACGTGTAGGCGGCGCGGTAGGGGCAGTGCGGGCACATGTACGGCTTCTCGCCCGTGTGGATGCGCATGTGCTTGGTGAGGTCGGAGCGCTGCGTGGCGCGGTACGAGCAGCTCGGGCACGGGTACGGCTTCTCGCCCGTGTGGCTGCGCACGTGCAGCTGCAGGTTGCTCTGCCACTGGAAACTCTTGCCGCAGAAGTCGCACTGGAACTTCTTGGCCGGGCCGGGGGGGCGCAGCGGCGGGGGCTCGCGCAGGCGCACCACGCCGCACCACTGCAAACAGAAGGGCTGGTCAGCGCTGACTGGGCCACGGGCGGCCCCTCCTCCTCGGGCCTCCTCCTTCTCCTCCCTCCCCGCCACCCCCCTTCCCCTGCCCGCCATCCTCTCCCCTCAGCAGGTCAGAACCGCGCTCACGGAAGCGCTTCTGCGTCCGAGGCGGCAACACACTGCGCCGCCGAGCGCTCTCCGTACGTGTCATTATCACCACGATCGACATCGAGAGACGCGGCTGCCCCGCCCGCACGTCATTCCCTCCCCCACCAGAGCGGTCGCGCTGGCGCTCTGCCGTCCGCCCCGCAAGCGGCGTGCCCCGCGTCCCTCTCGACCCCTGGCTCCGCTCCGGCAGGCAGGGATGGCGCTCGACGCCCTCAGCGCCATTCGAAGTCGACCCTCAGACTCTAAGTTGCTTTCGTCCTCTGATATTTAAACCAATTTCACTTGGTGCAAACAGCAGAATACTCTGATGTTCCTCATGCCGATCGCGGAGTGGCAGTCGCAACTTAAGGCTAAGCTTTCATGTCGTCCGAGGCTTCGTCATGCAAACTACTGCCCGAGCCGCCTCTGCAGCGCTGAATCCCAACATGCGATGTTCCTACACCTGGACTACCTCGTGCACCTGTCTTTTCTTCTTTACAAACTCTCCTCCTCCTCTTCCAAACACCCCACGTGGCTCGTTCGGGTCGAGCCCCAGGCCTCGGCACAGCAGGCACTGCGCCGCCCGCCACGGCCTGCTGCCAAGGGGAGCACAGATCTGCCTTTTTCGCTCCGGGATTCCTACGTGTTCCGAAAAGCGTAAAAATGTAATTTATCAACGTCAATCCGTTTCTGTTGCAAATGAATAGTAAAAGTAAAGGAATGCTAACGGCCATTCGGACGAGGCGTCATGGGATGTCCAAGACATTTTTCATCTTCAGTTCGGGAAAGGCAGCACCTTCAGGGCTTCCCGCTTCTGCATTTCTCACGTTCTCCACTGCGCACATTCCTCTCGCTCTCACTTTTTTTGCGTGCGTGTGCGTGCGCGTGTATATGTGTTTATGGATGTGTATGTGCGTGTGCGAGTGAGTGAGTGAGTGAGAGTGCGTGTGAGTGTGCGAGGGTGGGTGGGTGGGTGGGTGAGTGAGTGAGTGAGTGAGTGAGTGAGTGAGTGAGTGAGTGAGTGAGTGTGTATGTGTGTGTGTGTGTGTGTGTGTGTGTGTGTGTGTGTGTGTGTGTGTGTGTGTGTGTGTGTGTGTGTGTGTGTGTGTGTAACTGAGTGACTGAGTGATTGAGTGAGAGTGCGTGTGAGTGAGTGAGTGAGAGAAAGAGAAAGAGAAAGAGAGTGCGTGTGAGTGAGAGAGAGAGAGAGAGAGAGAGAGAGAGAGAGAGAGAGAGAGTGGTGTGTGTGTGTGTGTGTGTGTGTGTGTGTGTGTGTGTGTGTGTGTGTGTGTTGTGTGTGTGAGTGAGTGACTGAGTGAGAGTGAGAGTGCGTGTGAGTGAGTGAGAGAAAGAGAAAGAGAAAGAGAGAGAGAGAGAGAGAGAGAGAGAGAGAGAGAGAGAGAGAGAGAGAGAGAGAGAGAGAGTGGGGTGTGTGTGTGTGTGTGTGTGTGTGTGTGTGGTGTGTGTGTGTGTGTGTGTGAGTGACTGAGTGAGAGTGAGAGTGCGTGTGAGTGAGTGAGTGAGAGAAAGAGAAAGAGAAAGAGAAAGAGAAAGAGAGAGAGAGTGCGTGGAGAGAGAGAGAGAGAGAGAGAGAGAGAGAGAGAGAGAGAGAGAGAGAGAGAGAGAGAGAGAGAGAGAGAGAGAGAGTGTGTGTGTGTGTGTGTGTGTGTGTGTGTGTGTGGTGTGTGTGTGTGTGTGTGTGTGTGTGAGTGAGTGACTGAGTGAGAGTGAGAGTGCGTGTGAGTGAGTGAGTGAGAGAAAGAGAAAGAGAAAGAGAAAGAGAGAGAGAGTACGTGAGAGAGAGAGAGAGAGAGAGAGAGAGAGAGAGAGAGAGAGAGAGAGAGAGAGAGAGAGAGAGAGAGAGAGAGAGAGAGAGTGAGTGAGTGAGTGAGTGAGTGAGTGAGTGAGTGAGTGAGTGAGTGAGTGAGTGAGTGAGTGTGAGTGTGTGTGTGTGTGTGTGTGAGTGTGAGTGAGTGAGAGTGAGTGTGAGTGAGTAAGTAAGTGAGTGAGTGAGAGAAAGAGAAAGAGAAAGAGAGAGAGAGAGAGAGAGAGAGAGAGAGAGAGAGAGAGAGGGAGTGTGTGTGTGTGTGTGTGTGTGTGTGTGTGTGTGTGTGTGTGTGTGTGTGTGTGTGTGTGTGTGTGTGTGTGTGTGTGTGTGTGTGTGTGTGTGTGTGTCTCGAAAGCGAAGAGTTGATGCCACAGACACCTCCCCCCCCTCCAAAGGGAATAGTTCACAACCTTAGTTTAACATTTTACCATAAATGAGTAGTGATAATATACATTTTTATTCTTAAATACAGAAAACAATAACAACGGTGATGTATTATTAAAACATATTTCACATATTCTTCCTTGCATAGATCATAGAACGCAAAAACATATCATAAATACTGATATATACAAGCAGACATAAATCGACAGTTGTAGATATAGACGGACACAGATTCAAACATATATACCTACAAACAGCAATAAACAGAGATCGACAGATACATTTATACATTACTACTTACAAAAAAGGATAAAAAAAAAACTTTTGCATGAATATTTCTTTTATTTATATCTTTTTCCTTTTTTTTTTCTTTACGGATGCCCAATTACTCATCGTCGAACAATTGTGTCCATCAACGATGAGAAAGCGAGCAAGCAAGCTGCCTTCCACACCACAGGCGGCGACAACGGAACGATAGCCTTCGGTAAATACAGCGTTTTAATACAAGTTTGTCACCTCAAAGAATGTCGTTTCGACCCGAATCATAAGACGCCTCTCTCTCTCTCTCTCTCTCTCTCTCTCTCTCTCTCTCTCTCTCTCTCTCTCTCTCTCTCCCTCGCTCTCTCTCTCTCTCTCTCTCTCTCTCTCCCCTCGCTCTCTCACTCTCTCCCCCTCGCTCAACTTTTACTCTCACATCTCCTCCCCCTCGCTCTCTCTCGTCTCACATCTCATCCCCCTCGCTCTCTCTCTCTCCATCTCTCTCTTGGTCCCTCCGATCCTCCTTTCGTCTCTCACTCTCTCTAAAGTAGGCCGTGAAGTCTCGATGCCCCCTCGCTCTCTCTCTCTCACTCTCTCCCCCCATCGCTCTCTCGTCTCTCTCCTCACCTCTCTCTCCTCTCTCTCCCCCCTCGCTCTCTCTCTCTTCACTCGCTCCACTTCACGAATCTCTCTCTCTCACTCTCTCCCCCTCGCTCTCTCTCTCTCACTCTCTCCCCCTCGCTCTCTCTCTCTCACTCTCCCCTCGCTCTCTCTCTCTCTCTCCCCTCGCTCTCTCTCTCTCTCTCCCTCGCTCTCTCTCTCTCTCTCTATCTCTCTCGTTCCCCCGCACTCTCTCCTCGTTCCCCGCCGCTCGCATCGCATCTCTCTCTCCTCTCTCCTTCTCTCTCTCTCTCTCTCTCTCTCTCTCTCTTCTCCCCCCCCCTCTCTCTCTCCCTCTCTCGCCTCTAATCTCTCTCGTCCTCTCTCTCCTCTCTCCCTCCGTCTCCTCTCTCTCCCTCCATCCTTCTCTCTCTCCCTCTCGCTCTCTCTTTCTCTTTCCCCCTCGCTCTCTCTTCTCTTTCCCCCCTTTCTCTCTCTCCCTCTCTCTCTTTCCTACTCTCTTTTCCCCCTCGCTCTCTCTCTTACCTCTCTTTCCCCCTCTCTCTCTCGTCCTCGCTCTCTCTCCTACTTTCCCCTCGCTCTCTCTCTCTCTCTCATCATCCTGTCTCTCTCTCTCTCTCTCGTCTCTCTCTCGGACTCACTCTCATCTCTCTCTTCTCTTTCCTCTCTCTCTTTCCTCTCTCTCTCTCTCGTCTTTCCCCCCCTCTCTCTCTCTTTCCCTCATTCTCTCCTCCGGCTAGTACAAGTACGTGTCGGCCTTCTCTACCGACGGGTCGCGGTTCGCGCCCGCCCAGCGCGAGAGTTGCAACTGTCGCCTGAGGTTACTGCGGTTGCTGGTGCACCACGCGGGTAAGGACCGGTTTCTGCCGATGCGCCGCAGCTTAACACACGTGAGCAAAATTAACAGAACAAGGAGTCCACACCCAGAAATCCCTGTATAAATGCTCAAACCAAACTTTTTAAAACTTAACTTTAAACTTTAAACTCTCTTTCTCTTTCCCCCTCTCTCTCTTTTTCTCCCTCTTTCCCTCTCTCTCTCTCTTCTCCCCCTCCCCTCTCTCTCTCTCTCTCTTCTCTTCTCTTCTCTTCTCTCCCTCTCCCCTCTCTCTCTCTCTTTCTCTCTGTCTCCTCTCTCTCTCCTTTCCTCTCTCTCCCTCCCTTCCTCCCTTCCCCCCTCTCTCTCTCTCTCGCCCCCCTCTCTCCTTCCCCCCCTTCTTTCTCTCTCTCTTCTCTCTCCTTCCCTCTCCCTCTCTTCTCTCCCCCCTCTCCCTCTCCTCCTTCTCTCTCTCCTCTCTCTCTCGCTCTCCGTCTCTCTCTCTCTCTACTCGGTCTCCTCTTCTCTCTCTCATTCTCTCTCTCCCTCCATCTCTCTCTCTCTCTCCTTCTCGTCTTTCTCTCTCTTCTCTTCTCCTCTCGCTCTCTCTCTTCTCTCTCTCTCTCTCTCTCTCTCTCCTTTCTCTCTCTCTCTCTCCTCTCCCTTTCTTCTCTCTTTTTTCTCTCTCTCTCTCTCTCTCTCTCCTTTCTTTTCTCTCTCTCTTCTCCCTTATCTCCTCTCTCTCTCCTCCTTCTCTCTCTTCTCTCTCTTCTCTCTCCTCTTCCTCGTCCTCTCTCTCTCTTTCTCCTTCTCTCGCTCTCTTTCTCCCTTCCTCTCTCTCTCTTTCTACTATCTTCCTCTCGTCTCTCTTTCTTCTCCTTCTCTCTCTCTCTCTCTCTCTCTCTCTCTCTCTCTCTCTCTCTCTCTCTCTCTCTCTCTCTTCTCTCTCTCGTCTCTCTCGTCCTCCTCTCTCTCTCTCTCTCTCTCTCCTCTTCCATCTCTCATCTCTCTCCTCTCTCCTCTCTCTGTCTCTGTTTCTTCCTTCTCTCTCTCTCTTTCTCTTCTTCTCTCTCTCTCTCCTCCGTCTTCTTTCCTTCTTCACTTCTCTCTCTCGTCTCTCTCTTCCTCCTTCTCTCTCCTCTCTCTTTCTCCTTCTCTCTCGCTCTCTCTCTTTCTTTCTTTCTTTCTCCTTCTCTCTCCTCTTTCCTCTCTTCTCCTTCTCTTCTTCTCTCGCTTTTCTCTTTCTCACTCTCCTCCTCTCTCGTCTCTCTCTCTCACTCTCTCTTTCTCCTTCCTCTCTCTCTCTCTCTCTTTCTCTCTCTCTCTCTCTCTCTCTCTCTCTCTCTCTCTTTCTCTTCTCTCCTCCTCTCTCTCCATCTTTCCTCTCCTCTCTCTCTCTCCTCGCTCTCTTTCTTCTTTCTCTTTCTTCTCTCTCTTTCCTTTCTCTCCTCATTACCTCTCTCTCTCTCTCTCTCTTTCTCTCTCTCCTCTCCTTTCTTCCTCCTCTCCTCTCTCTCTTTCTCTCTCTCTCCTCTCTCTCTCTCTCTTTCTCCTCTCTCTTTTCTCCTTTCTTCTCTCTCCTCTCTCCTCTTTCTCTCCTCCTTCTCTCATCTCTCTCTCTCTCTCATCTTTCTCCTATTCTCTCTCTCTCTCGTCTCTCTCTCTCTCCTCTCTCTCTTCTCTCTCTCTTTCTCCTTCTCTCTCCTCTCTCTCTCTCTCTCTCTTCTCCGCTCTCTCCTCTATCGTCTCTCATCTCTCTCTCTCTCTCATCCTCCTTCTCTCTCTCTCTCCTTCTCTCTCTGTCTCTCTCTCTCCTTCTTCTCTCTCTCCTCTCTCCTCTCTCTCTCCTCTCCTTCTCTCTCTCTCATCTCTCTCCTTCTCTCTCTCTCTCTCTCCCTCTCTTCCTTCTCTCTCCTCGCTCTCTCTCTTCCTCTCTCTCTCTCTCTCTCTCTCCTTCTCTTCTCTCTCTCTCTCTCTCCTCTCTCTCTCTATCTCTCTCACTCGTCCTTCTCTCTTCTCTCTCTCTCTCCTCTCGCACTTCTCTCGCTCTGCTCATCGTCTCTCTCTCTCCTTCTCTCTACGCTAGAGAATCGCCGGATCAGCTCTCTACATCATAGCCGGGTGCAAAGCATTGATCTCTCAGGATGCATACATATATCTCGATGAGTGACAGACGAAGCTCACATTATCTATCAGAAACGTTCATAGCGCGCGCTAGAGATAAGGAGAGCTAGCTCGAGCAAGGAGAGAGCCGCGCGGTCCTGCGCGCGACGCGATCGACCTGAGAGAGAGCGGCGCCGGATATAGAGCCGCGCCGGCTCTCTCGATCCGCCGCTCCCTCTCCTCCGGCGCGCTCCGCTCGCGTCTCGCTCGCTTCGCTCCTGCGCTAGCGCGCGCTCATTCTCGCTCTCCTCGCCGTCTATCGCTCTCCTCCTTTCTCTCCTCTCTCTCCTTCTCTCCTCATCTCTCCGTCTCTCTCTCTCTCTCCTTCCTCATCTCTCTCTCTCCTTCCCTCTCTCGCTCTCTAAGCTATCTCTTCTCCTTCTCTCCTCTCTCTCTCACTCTCCGCTCTCTCTCTCCTCTCTCTCTCTCTCTCTCTCTCTCTCTCTCCTTCTTTCTCTCTCTCTCTCTCTCTCCTTCTTTCTCTCTCTCTCTCTCTCTCCTTCTTTTCCTCTCTCTCTCTCCTTCTTTCTCTCTCTCTCTCTCTCTCCTTCTTTCTCTCTCTCTCTCTCTCTCTCTCCTTCTTTCTCTCTCTCTCTCTCCTTCTTTCTTTCTCTCTCTCTCCATCTCTCTCTCTTTCTCCTTCTTCTCTCTCTATCGCTCCTTCTTCTCATCTCTCTCTCTCCTTCCCTCTCTCTCTCCGCTCTCCTTCCCTCTCTCTCTCCGCTCTCCTTCCCTCTCTCTCTCCTCTCCTTCCCTCTCTCTCTCTCTCCTTCCCTCTCTCTCTCTCCCCTTCCCTCTCTCTCTCTCTCCTTCCCTCTCTCTCTCTCTACTTCCTTCCCTGTCTCTGTCTCCCTCTCTCTCCGCCTCCGCTTCGCTTCCTCAGCCCCGCGCCGAGGCCTTGTGGATTCATCGTGATTCGAAACTGCAACTCTGCTCTTCTTTTCGGTTCTGTTTTTCCTTTCTCTTTTTCACTTCTATCTTGGTTTTTCTTTTTATTTCTCGTTTCTTGAACTTTTCTCAAATTATCTTCGTTTCTTCCTTCACATTCCACATTTCTCTTCACATTCTATACTTCTCACCTTTCTTCCCTGTCCTATCTTCCCTTTCGAGGTTACCCAATCCGAAGGGTCTTCCTCCCTTCTCCCTTCCTTTCTCCTCCCTCCTCCCTTCCTTCCCTTCTGCCCCCTCCTCCCATTCCTTCCTTCTCTACCCCTTCCGTTCTTTCCTTTTCCCATCCTCTCCTTACCTCCTTTTTCCTTCCTTACTTTCACTTTTCCTCCCCCCCCCCCCCTACTTGAAGTGGTACTGCCGCACAGCGTCTTCGAGGCGCCCGCGTGCGGCCATGGCGGCGGGCACGGCCAGGCCGGGGGCCGAGCCGCCGGCCGGGGAGGAGGAGAGAGGAGGGAGCGAAGGAGCCGCGGAAGGAGGGTGAGAAGGAAGAGAGGGGAGTGGAGGGAGGCTCTGCAGGCTGCTTGCCCCTGCCCCTGCCCCTGCCCCTGCCCCTGCCCCTGCCACCACCCCTCCTCCTCCTCCTCCTCCTCCTCCTCCTCCTCCTCCTCCTCCTCCTCCTCCTCCTCCTCCTCCTCCTCCTCCTCCTCCAACCGCCCCTCCCGCCGCCGCGTGCGTCTGGTCGTGCCTGCGCAAGTGCAACCTGAGATGCGTCCTCTGCGACGCGCGGTACGGGCAGTGCGGGCAGGCGTACGGCTTCTCGCCCGTGTGCGTGCGCACGTGCTGCACGAGCACGTCGGAGCGCACGAAACACTTGCCGCAGTAGATGCAAACTTTGGTCCCACGCCCACGCCGCCCATATACGCTCATCAAGCCGCCCACGCCGCCCAACGACCCCAACTGCAAAAACAAAGATAACACGTCACTAATCTTCCAGCTCGGGGCTGCTCGGAATTCATCTTATCAATAGTTTAAGGCTACTTTACACTGGCTCGTCGGCAAGGCTCTGTAAAATCAACGTCTTCCTCCCTTCCTCTCTTCCCTCTCTATCCTCCTCCTCCTCTCTCTCTCTCTCTTCCCTCTCTCTCTCTCTCTCTCTCTCTCTTCCCTCTCTCTCTCTCTCTCTCTCTCTCTTCCCTCTGCTCTCTCTCTCTCTCTCTCTCTCTCCCCCTCTCTCTCTCTCTCTCTCTCTCTCTCTCCTCTCTCTCCATCTCTCTCTCTCTCTCTCCTCTCTCTTCCCTCTCTCTCTCTCTCTCTCTCTCCTCTTTCCCTCTCTCATCTCTCTCTCTTCTCATCTCTCTCTTCTCCCCTCTCATCTCTCTCTCTTCCTCTCTCTTCCCCTCTCTCTCTCGTCTCCTCTCTCTCTCTCCTCTCTCTCTTCCCTCTCTCTCTTCCTCCTCTCTCTCTTCTTACCTCTCTCCGGTCTCTCTCTCGCTCTCTCTTCCCTCTCTCTCTCTCTCTCTCTCTCTTCCTCTCTCGCTCCTCTCTCGTCTCTTCCGCTCTCACTCCCCTCTCTCTCTCTCTCTTCCCTCTCTCTCCTCTCTCTCTCTCTCATCTCTTTCCCTCTCTCTCTCTCTCTCTCTCTCTCCTCTACTCTTCCCTCTTCTCTCTTTCTCCTCTCTTCCCTCTTCTCTCATCCTCCCTCTCTCTCTTTCTTTCTCCTACTCTCTCTGCTCTCTCTCTCTTCCCTCTCTCTCTCTCTCTCTCTCTCTCTTCCTCTCTCATCTCTCTCTCTCTCTCTCTTTCCCTCTCTCTCTATCTCTCTCTCTCTCTTCCCCTCTCTCTCTCTCTCTCTCGCCTCTCTCCCTTCCCTCCTCCTCATCTCTCTCTCTCTCTCGTCTTCCCCATCTCTATCTCTCCTACTCTCTCTCTTGTTCTTCCCCCTCTCCGTCTCTCTCCTCTCTCTTTTCCTCTCTCTCTCTCTCTCTCTCTCTCTTCCCTCTCTCTCTCTCTCACTCTCTCTCTTCCTCTCTCTCTCTCTCTCTCTCTCTCTTCCCTCTCTCTCTCTCTCTCTCTCTCTTCTTCCACTCTCTCTCTCTCTCCTCTTTTCCCTTCTCATCTCCTCTCTCTCTCTCTCTCTTCCCCTCTCATCTCTCTCTCTCTCTCTCTCTCTCTTAGTCCCCTCTCATCTCTCTCTCTCTTCTTCCCTCCTCTCTCTCGCTCTCTCATCTCTACTTCCCTCTCTCTCTCTCTCTCCCTCTTCTCTCTCCTCTCTCTCTCCCTCTCCATATCTCATCTCTCTCTCCCTCTTCCCCTCTCTCCTCTCTCTCTCGATACTTCCCTCTCTCTCCTCTCTCTCGCTCTTTCCCTCTCTCCCTCTCTCTCTCTCTTCCCTCTCTCTCTCCACTCTCTCTCTTCTACCCGCATATCTCCTCTCTCTCTCTCTTCCCTCTCTCCTCTCTATCTCTCTCTTCCCTCCTCCTCTCTCTCCTCTCTCTCTTTCCCTCTCCTCTCGTCTCTCTCTCTTCATCTCTCTCTCTCTCTCTCCCTCTTTCCCTCTTTCCCTCTTTCCCTCTTTCCCTCTTTCCCTCTTTCCCTCTTTCCCTCTTTCCCTCTTTCCCTCTCTCCCTCTCTCCCTCTCTCTCTCTCTCTCTCTCCCTCTCCCACCCCTCTTCCTTATCCTCCCATTCTCCCTCTCTTCCCTCTCCTCCCTTCCTCCTCTTTCCTCCTTCCGCGCCATCTTCATCGTTCTCCTTGCTGCTCCTCTTCTCCTTCTCCTCCGCCTACTCTCCTCTCACTTTATAATCATTTACCCCCAGGTGATTTTTTCGATTTATTGCGACTACGGCAAGGCTAATAAACATTCACTATTATCACAATATCGATTTTTTAGTTCTTAAAAAAAGAAAATATAGTTACATACATACAATGTATTGACATACATTTATGTAAACACGACACTACATTAACCAAGAATTAAAAGAAAGGAGACGGACACATGTATCTACGTATGTATGTGTGTGTCCTAGTTTGCGTGCGTGTTTGTGTTTGTATTACATGTTTATGTATATGTAAAAATGTACATGCTTCTATCTTTATTTGTATGAAGACACATTAGTACAGAGATAACGACATGCAAAAAGCGCCACACTCACATTCTCTACTTCTCCCTGTCTCCCTGTCGTTCTCAGAATATCTCTCTCTCTCTCTCTCTCTATCTCACACACACACACACAATTGTATAGATTAGTACATCGTGATATCAAATTGGTGAATCCCGTCCCGCCCCCCGCGGCTGGCTCGAGCCGCCTGACCGGTCGCGCAAGACGGACCTTCGCAGGAATCTGCCCCGAAACCTTTTTCTGGACAACATATTCAGAGAGAGAGAGAGAGAGAGAGAGAGAGAGAGAGAGAGAGAGAGAGAGAGAGAGAGAGAGAGACAGAGAGAGAATGAGAGAGAGAGAGAGAGAGAGAGAGAGAGGAGAGAGAGAGAGAGAGCGAGAGAGAGAGAGAGATAGACGAGAGAGGAAGTGAAAGGCTAGAGAGAGAGGAGAGAGAGAGAGAGAGAGAGAGAGGAGAGAGAGAGAGAGAGGAGAGAGGAGAGAGAGAGAGAAGAGAGAGAGTAGAGAGTAATTGGCGACGCATAGCGGCCGCAGGAGGCCCTCCAATGTCTTTACTCGCAAAACCTAGTTCCGTTGTTTGCTGTTTTCGATCTTCGTCTCGTTTCTTCATAATCACATGATAAATTATATGACCCACCTCGGTGTCTATGTTACGTATTATTATTATTAAAACATACATCCCAGTATTACTGTATAATATAAATGTCCTTGACATAAAAAGCAACAACATGAACAGAAGGAAATAAACGAGACGATGCTGATGATAATGATAATGACGAAGGGGTAAGCACTCTTGAAGACGGTGACGATGGTTTGTACGATTCCCGGTATTTAATCTTACTGTTCTTTCGATCATTCCTTCTTGTTTACTGTACCTTCATAGCTCATCTGAGTTTTTTCCTTTACTTCTTGTGTCTCTTGCTATTTTCCCCTCCAGTTGGCAAGACCGTGCGCCCAACCGACAGCTACGCCGTGAGACTAGCATGGGACCTGTTACTAGCATAATCCGGGACCGCCGACTCAGGCTATATGGCCACCTAACTCGTTTTCCTGTGGATGACCTTGCCCTTCAGGCTGTCTCTCTGCAAGACAGTCCTGGGTGGAAGAGGCCCGTGGGACGACCTAGAAGGTCATGGCTTGGGCAGCTCGACCAGACTTGTCGCACTGCAACACAAGGAAACACGATCGTGACTTCTATGCATGACCGGGGAACGAGGAAGGAGAGGGAGGCCCAACAGAGGGAGCTGTGGCTCAGGGGGATTATATTTGTCTAAGAGGGTGTGTTAGTGCGATCACTGTGGATCCTCTCTCCCTCCTTCCCTCTCTCTATCCCTCTGCCGATCCTCTGTGCCCTCCTGCTCCTCCACTCTTGACAGCAGCCTTCCCTCCACAGTTGGAGGCGCTGCTGCTTTTTCCTGCTCATGACCGTCACCAAGACTCGAGCAGAGGCGAGGATGCCATCTCCGGAAAGGAAACGATACCTTCTTTCCCTTGCGAAATCAGCCTTGATTTTGCTTTCAAGCCGAAACAAGAAAATCTCAACTGCGACAAAATGAACCTTCCGCCTCGCCAAGAAACACACCAGTAAGCTGTGACCACGGCGGCTCAGACATGAACCTACCGTTGAAAGAAGAAGCTC
>NC_051426.1:3784601-3802101 GCF_015228065.2 Penaeus monodon | reverse complement strand
AGAGAGAGAGAGAGAGAGAGAGAGAGAGAGAGAGAGAGAGAGAGAGAGAGAGAGAGAGAGAGAGAGAGAGAGAGAGAGAGAGACTTTAATTATCTACGAGGATAAATTCTAATGTTTCAAAATCACGACACAGCTTCTTGTCCATACTGGTTCTCCAATATCCCAAAGTTATATTGGAGAGCAACAGGGCAATTTTGCACGACCATAAATGTTCCATGTTTGAGTGTCAGCATATTGAGTCGGCGTCTACGTTTGTTGAGAGTGTACGTGAAGAATTCCGTGGCAAAGAAGGCTCTGCCCCTCCCCCATACGCGCACACCGACCCCCTTGGCACTTCGATAAGA
The DNA here is from genome assembly GCF_015228065.2 of Penaeus monodon. Lineage (NCBI taxonomy): Eukaryota > Metazoa > Arthropoda > Malacostraca > Decapoda > Penaeidae > Penaeus > Penaeus monodon. The sequence goes on along the minus strand of NC_051426.1, from coordinate 3,801,757 downwards.
GATCGTGTCCCACGACATGGACTCCCCTCCACCGCCTAGGTTAACAAACAAAGCATTATAAAAAAAAGTCTTTATTTACACCTGTACAATTCAACATCTGTTCACCTTAAAGGCATCCGCTTCGCAGCAGAACACCGTTCACTGCCACAAACACCAAATCACTCAATCAAATCTATACATATATGTATCAAAACAAGAAAAAAATGGCACAGACGTTGAGATCCCACAAAATGATAACAAATAAAAAATAAGGATCATACAGTACTATCATTCATACCAATGTTATTGTCAATAAAAACTACAAGATACAATTATTAGAAAATCATTATAATAATGACGATGACATGAAATCCATTTGCTAAATGTGTGTGTGTGCATGCGTGTGTGTGTGTGTGTGTGTGTGTGTGTGTGTGTGTGTGTGTGTGTGTGTGTGCATGTGTGTGTGTGTGTGTGTGCATGTGTGTGTGCGTTTGTGTGTGCATGCGCGCCCGTGTGTGTATGTGTGTGTGTGTGTGTGTGTGTGTGTGTGTGTGTGTGTGTGTGTGTGTGTGTGTGTGTGTGTGTGTGTGTGTGTGTGTGTGTGTGTGTGTGTGTGTGTGTGTGCGTGCGTGTGCATGCGTGTGTGTGTGGTGTGTGTGTGTGTGTGTGTGTGTGTGTGTGTGTGTGTGTGTGTGTGTGTGTGTGTGTGTGTGTGTGTGTGTGTGTGTGTGTGTGTGTGTGTGTGTGTGTGTGTGTGTGTGTGTGTGTGTGTTGTGTGGTGGTGAGTGTGAGTGTGAGTGTGAGTGTGTGTGTGTGTGTGGTGTGTGTGTGTGTGGCGTGCGTGCGTGCGTGCGTGCGTGCGTGCGTGGTTGTGGTGATGTGGTTGTGTTGCGAGTGCGTGTGCAGTGTGCGCGTGCGTGTGGTGTGCGCGTGTGTGTGTTGCGCGTGTGTGCGTGTGTGTGGTGTGTGTGCGGACGTTGGTGTGGAGCGCGTGTGCGTGTGTGTGCCGTGTGGTGTTGCTGTGGTGTGTGTGCGCGTGTATGTTGTCTTCTGTGTCCGTTGTGTGAGCGGTCGTCGTTGGCGCGTATTTGTATAATTTTTCCAAGAAAAGCAAATAGAATCGACTTTTCGACATCACCTTATCTGTATAAACCATCATGAATTTCACTTGTTAGAAATATATCTCTTCAATTTCTCATTATGATGAGCCTGCGCTTTGTGTACATATTTCTTGATGATAGTAAGGGATATCTCGTAGGACAGAGACAGGAACAGAAGAAGAGGAAGAAAGGAGGGGGAGGGGAAGGGGGCGAGAGGAAGGAAGAGAGGAGGCAGAAGGGAGGGAGGGAAAAGGGGAAGGGGAGAATAACAGGAGGAGGGAGGGAAAGGGAAGAAGGAGAAGGAGGGGGAGGAACAGGAGAAACAGTATGGGAAGGAGGGATAGGAAGGAGGAGGTGGAGGAGGTGAAGAATGTGGAGGAGGAGGAGGAGGAAGGTGAGGTAGGACTTGGAGAAGGGAACAGAAAGAGGAATAGGAGGGAAAAGAGGGAGACGATGAGGAAAGGGAGATAGGAGGAAGACAGAAGACGGAGGGGAAACGTGAAGGAGATGCAGGATGAAGGCGAGGAGTAAAGCCTTTTTGATTCTCATTCTCTCTCTCTCTTTCTGCCTTTTCTCCTTCTTTTCCTTCTCTTCCTTTTCCTCCTCTCCTCTCCTCTCTACCACAAACATCCACGCGCACGCCTTGCCCCCCCCCCCTAGATGCGCTCCCGGTGTCGGTTGCGCGTGTGGCGGTCGAGGTCGGACTTCTGCAGCGCGGCGTATGCGCAGAAGGAGCACTTGTAGGGGCGCTCGCCGGTGTGGCTGCGGATGTGGCGCACGAGGCTACCCTTTGACGTCATCTTCTGCTCGCAGTAGGGGCAGCGGAAGGGCCTCTTGGCGGCTTCGAAGGGCTCCGCCGCGCCCCTCGCTGCGCCCTGTGCCTGCTGCAGCCGCACCGCAGCTGCCGCCGACGTCGGGTCGAGCATGCGGGAAAACGGGGGCAAAACGAGGTCGGACTCGGAGGGCCTCCCGAAGGCCGTGGCCGGCCCCCCCTGCGGCGGAGGAGGGGGGGCGGGGCGCGTGGGGAGCTCTGGGGCATGGACGCCCTGCCACGCCTGTGGGTGGGAGGCGCAGTCCACGCGGCCGCCGCCCAGATGGCTCAGCTGCAAGGAGAAAAGCAGAACGGGTCACACGCTGGCGTCCGGCTCTCGTGCGCCAATCTGACCTGGCTCTGACCTGGGCTCCGGCCGGGGCTCTGACCTGGGCTCTAGCGTGGGATCTTCCAGGACAGGATTCCCTTGGTGCTCAATTTCGATTTGGCTGATCTGTTTTGGTGTTTCCTGCCCCCCCCCCCTCTTTCGCGCGTTCCTCGGGGTCACGCTGCTCTTTCCCGTTCGTCTAGATTCTTCCACTAGTGCTGTTTCCGCAACATCTACCTACAAAGTGCTTACTGTGTTAGCTTAAGAATATTCCAGAAAATATAGCTTATCTTTTCTTAAAACTTTATTTCGTAAACAGTCATTTTCCGGTTCCTTCATTTGTAGACCTTACATTAAATATTACAATCATAATTATAATAATAATAGTAATAATAATAACAATGATGATAATAATAACAATGATAATAAATAACAATAATAATGATAATAATAATAATAACAATGATAATAATAATAATTTACCACAATTATAATTGCAAAAATAACTTCCTTGATCTGTTCTACTCTCGCAAGTGTTCTTGGCTGCCGCTATAGTCTTCCTGGGGACGAGATCATTATTTCCTTTCGAATGAAATCACTTCGCGGCTCTCCACCGCGCTCCAGAAAGGGGGGGAGAGGATGAGAGGAGAGGAGAGGAGAGGGGAAAGGAGAGGAGAGGGGACAGAGGAGAGAGGAGGGGAAAGGAGAGAAGGAGGAGGAGAGGAGAGGGGAGGAGGAAAGGAGAGAGAGGAGAGGAGAGGAGAGGAGAGGAGAGGAGAGGAGAGGAGAGGAGAGGAGAGGAGAGTAAGAGAGAAGAGAGGAGAGAGAAGAGAAGATAGAAGATAGAAGAGAGGAGAGAGGAGGGGAGGGAGAAAGAAACAAGGGGAGAGGGGGTCCTCCGGAGGGACGCCTTAGGAGTGGTGCTGAGACTGAGGCAGCGGTGGGGGCGAGTGGTTCGCCAGGAAGGCCTGCGGCGGAAGCGGCAAGGGCGCGGCGGCGGCGGCGGCGGCGGCGGCGGCGCTGAGGTGGTGCGCCATGACGAAGGGGTGTGCATGACGCGAGCGCAGGTGGCGGTCGAGGTCGGACTTTTGAATGGCCGCGTACGGGCACGTGGGGCAGCGGTAGGGGCGCTCGCCTGTGTGCATCCGGAGGTGCCTGATTAGGCTGTCCTTGCGGCGGGCGCGGTGCGGGCACAGCGGGCAGCGGAACGGCCTCTCCGCCGCCACCTGCGAGGCCTCCAGACATGCCTCGTCGCCCGGCCGCCAGCGCGCCACGGCGCCGGGCCGGCCGCCGCCTGCGGACGCGCCGCACCCTGCGCCGCCGCCGCCGCCGCCGCCGCCACAACGCCGCTGTGAACAAGAGCACACTATCAGATTCCGCCTCTCCTCCCCTCCTCTCCTCCACACTCTGCTCCAACTGACGGCCTGCTTCCCTCCACCCCTCCTCCACCCCTCCAGTCTGCGCCACTTGCCCTCAATGCTCAGAATTAACATGTACAAAACAGACTGACTGCGTTTCGCGAAGGGCGGGAGGAGGAGGGACAAGGGCGGCACAAGGAGATCCCCCTCATTCCTACCACACACTCAATATATAGACAGAATTCTCAAATCATTTTTAGTCTTTTCTTGCTTGCATATGTCTTCTCTAAGCCAGAGACGGAACGACCTCACGCAACTCACTCTCTCTCTCTCCCCCACTCCCGGTCCTCCGTCGCCTTCTCTCCCCCGTCTCTTGGGCGCCTTAGGTATCGCCGCCCGAGGGGCTCGTGAACGAGTCCGTGAGAACACCCCCGGCAGCGCCTTGGCGGCCAACGGGCCCCTGCCAGCTACCGGCAGCAGCAGTAGAGGGTGCCTGAGCCTGCGCGTAGGCGCGACTTGAGGCGCCGCCCATGACGTTGGCGAGGCAGGAGGCACCGGAGACGGGCGGCCAGGCGGCCGCGGCGTCTTTGTGGCGGCGTCGGATGTGTTTGTCGACGTCGGACTTCTGGATGGCGCGGTAGGGGCAGAAGGAGCACTTGAAGGGGCGCTCGCCCGTGTGCGTGCGGATGTGCCTGGCGAGGCTGTCTCTGGTGGTGGCGCGGTAGGGGCACAGAGGGCACATGTGCGGCCGCTCGGAGGTGGTGGCGGCGGCGGCGGCGGCGGGGGCGGCAGGGGGGACGGAGGAGACGCCCCCCGCGTGGTGCTGCGCCCCCCCCAGCCTGTGCGGCGCCCGGACAGCAGGCGCGGCCCCGGCCAAACGCGCAACGAGACTTTCGGAAAGGCTTTCCCACGCACGGCGCGCCAGGTCGGGGCCTTGCAGCTGCAAAGGAAGAAAACGCGGCGTGAGTTGCAGCGCTGGGCTCGGCCGGCGGGGGGGGGGTTAGTGGGTCGCTGCCTGGGGTCAGGGTCAGCTGGCCTCAGGGCAACACATTAGCAGGCTTGCGAGAGGAGATCCAGACAAATACACAGGAGGAAGAGGGAAGTGTCACACAGCAGCCCCTGGCCAGCAAGCGCCAGGGCCGCAAGATAAGCTTTCGTGCGTCCAAAGGCGCCCAACAAACCCTTCGAAAAACAGCCCCGCCCTACCTCGGCGCCTCCAGGGGCACCGTCACGCGTTTCCTTCCTCGCGTGGCCTCTCCTCAATCCCCCGCCCGATTCGCTCACGCCGCAGAGCCCACAAGGGCCAGGGCGGACTGCCTGGGCGGGCTCAGAGGAGGGGCCCCCCGTAGGCGGCGTGCTTGCTTCGCTCGTGCTTCCTCAGGTCGGTGGCCTGGATGGCGGCGAAGGGGCAGAAGCGGCAGCGGTGCGGCCGGTGGCCCGTGTGCGTGTGCATGTGGCGCACCAGCTTGTCGCGGGCCACGGCGCGGTACGGGCAGTGCGGGCACGCGTGGCGCCGCTCGCCGCGGTGGTAGCGGAGGTGGCGCTCCAGGCTGGACGCCGAGCTGAGCGTCCTGCCACACAGGCTGCACACGGTGCCCGCGGCTCGGCCCGCGCCCACGCCCACGCCGCCGACGCCGGGGCAACGCTGCAAAGGAAAAGGCACGTCAGCTGGCTCGGATGCCCCCTCGCCGCCGCCGCCGTCAGCGCCCCGCCTTCCCCCTCTTTCCTCTCCCCTCTCCCCCTCCTCTGCGCTTCCTCCGGTTTCTCTTGCCCTCGCTTTCTGTGTTAATTTCTCTAATTTCTCTCTGTCTCTGTCTTTCCGTCTCATCTAAGTGCCTGTCTAATGGCATCCTTATCCTGAGCTGCTGAGCAGTTATCCTCGTGGCTTCTGCGGATTCTTTTACCGCAAAGTCCGTTCCATCACTACTGCTCTGATTTTCTCCGTCTATGAAATGAAACGAGATTGTCAGCCGATGACTAAAGCACACTCGTGTATGCACATGTGTGTGTGGTTGTGCGTGCGTATGCACGTATGCGTGCGTGTGTGCACATGTTTGTGTGGTTGTGCGTGCGTGTGTGGTTGTGCGTGCGTGTGTGGTTGTGCGTGCGTGTGTACGTATGCGTGAATGTGTACGTATGCGTGCGTGTGCGTGCGTGTTTGCACATGCGTGAGCGCGTATGCTGTGTATATGCGTGCTTGCTTGCGCGTACGTGCGTGTCCGTATACAATAAGCCCAACGTGCAAGTGACAATCTGCGCCACACCTAAAATCTGTCCGCAAAGAACAACGGTCTCCCTTTCAAGGCAAAGCGTCGTCCTTATTACAAGGATGCGAGTCGTGGCTGGGGCCGACCTGGGGCCAATCGTTAACACACACAACTGGGGTCTAAAGCAAGAGTTGGGTGTCGCAGACCAAGTAGTGCTCTTGCTGCATTCAGGTGGGTTACTCAGCTCCGACAGACTTCGCCAGAAATAAGCGGCGAAATTCGCCGATCGCACCGGGGGAGAATAGACGCCTGAATGAGCCCTCAGCTCTCCGCTTCACGCCGCCCGCACCGCAAGGACACCCACAATGACGTGTGGGGTCGCGGAGATGAGAGGCGAGATACGGCTGTCACAATCTTTAGCTTCCACTCGAGTATGGTGACGAACCCTGCTCTAGACAGTCCGCACGCAGAGGAATACTTGTGCCGACGAGCGCCGATCGCTCCTGCGGCCAGAGGCGGCGTGAGTTGGCCCTCCGCGGCGCCAGAGCCAGCGACGGCAGTGGAAGGAGGCGAGATCACTCATACGATTCTGGCTGAATGTGAATTTGGTTTTAGCACAACTAGTATAGACAACTGTATATAATAGCTGTTGTTTCGTGAATTCATGGTTGACATTTAAATTTTGTATTTTGGATGGACTAACAATGTTACGTTTTTGTATCTTATTTACAATTTAGTTGTAAACTCATTTCTTATCTGTTTCTATCACTATACCTGTGAATTTGTAGCTAGTAAAATATCTATCGCATCTACGCGTGTGCATATGTGTATGAGTAAGTATTAGTGTGTGCACACGTGTGAATACGTATTAGCGCGCGTGTATGTGTGTACGAGTGTCCGTGTGCGTATGTGTGCAAGCCTGTGCGTGAGCGTATGTCCCCGAGCGGCGCCCCCAGCCCCCCTCCAAGGATCCATCCAGAAGACCGTTCCTTCTCCTTCTTTATTGTTTCAAAGCCTACAAAGTTGTTCAGTCTCAGACTAAAACAATGTTCTCGAGCAAACGAAAACGCCAAAAATATCATCATAATGCAAATAATAGATACATAACGATACCTAGACACCCATATATATATATATATATATATATATATATATATATATATATATATATATATATATATATATATATATTATATATATATCATATATATATAATTATATATACATCATATACATAATATATATATATATATATATATATATATATATATATATATATAAATATATATATATATATATATATATATATATATATATATATATATATATATATATATATAATCATATATATACTATATATATATATATATATATATATTATATAATATATATTATATATATATATTAATAGCTATATATATATATCATATATATATATATATATATATATAATATATATATAAAACATATATATATATACAATAATATATATATATAATATATATAATATATATATATATAATAATATATATACATATATATATATATAATAATACATATATATATATATATATATATATATAATATATATATATATATATATATATTAAGGAATTTTCTGGGTACGAGTTTTGTCACAAAATCATTTGTGTAAACTTAAAAAACACAAACCAATGTTCTTTTTTTTTTAAGAAAAAAAAGCGAGACAAGTCAATTACTACCAATTAAATAATAATCATTTTATTGCCAATATATACTATAATATAAATAATTTCCATAATAATAATTGATAATAATAACAGCAAAACAATAACAAATAATAATAATGATATCAATAATAATAATAATAATAATAATAATAATAATAATAATTATTATTATTATTATTATTATAATAACAATAACAATAATAATAATAATAATAATAATAATAATAATAATAATAATAATAATAATAATAATAATAACAACAATAACAATAACAAACATCTACTTACAACATAGTTGGATGTGATAAAAATAATTCTTTTCATTAAAAAATATATACAGAAACACCTCAAGTTTACATAAAACTTTACTGATCCAAGAAAATTACCATAAAGCATTATGTGATTAATGAGACCAAGGAGTGAAGTATAGCAGAGGTGCATCATAACAAGTAGAAATCATTTAACAAGTCATTTCACCATTTTTCCTACCCATGTCGACGGAAACCCTTATTGTGGCTTTCCTTTGCAACCAACGCCTCGTCTCGCGGCCGCCCGCCCTCGCCTTCCCCAGAGCCGCCGTCCCTCCTTCGGGCCAAACACCAGCGAGGCGCCGCGAGATCAAATGCCTCACAAGATTAACCAACAAGGAATGGAAAAGGACGTTTTAAAAACTTTAAAATAGAATCAAAGCAATCATATTTCTCTTTCTATTATAGAATACTGGCCAATTTCACTTTTTCTTCCTCCTTTGTAGCCTTTCCTGTTTTCCTTCTCCGCTCGGGTCTCGCCCCCCCCCCCCCCGCCTCCTCCACTTTGGCGCTCACTCCTCGGCCGAGCGCACAAGCGCACGCGCACACACAGTAGGGGACTCGTGCCGAAGGAGGCCTCGGGTCCGCCGGGCCCCGGAGGATCCCAAGGGACCCTTTATCGAAAGGCCGCGGCCCGCCTTCGGCAGCGCCTCCTTCGAGCGTTAGAGGAGCGGCTCCGGACCCTGGAACTGCTGTTGCTGCGCCTGTTGGTGGTGATGGTGGTGGTGGTGATGCTGGTGGTGTAGGTGCAGCTGCTGGTGCGGGTGGCGAGCGCGGATGTGCCTGTGGAGGGCACTGGAGTCGGCGGAGCGGAAGGCACAGGCGGGGCACGCGTACGGCTTCTCGCCCGTGTGTGTGCGAAGGTGCTTCTTCATATCCCCCCGGCGAAGGGCGCGGTAAGGGCACCAGCCGCACACAAAGGGTTTCAGGTCGCCGTCGGCCATCCCCCCGCCGCCGCCGCCGCCGCCGCCGCCAACGCTGCCGCCACCGCCGCCGTCGCCGCCGCAGGAGGCGTGGCGCTCCGCCAGCGTCAAAGCGCCCGACGGGAGGGAGGCGCCCCGACGAACCGCCGCCGCGACCACCGCTGCCAGGCCTCCGGGACGCGACTGCAAGGAAACCACCACATCAGCACTGCACTTGCACGGCCTCCTCTCTCGGAGAGCCTCTTTCCCTCTGCTCCTTCTGGGGAGGGGAGGGGCGGGGAGGAAGGGGCGGAGGAGGGGAGAGGCGGAGGCGACGGCCTTCACAGACCAGCGCTTCAGCGACGTCTATTCCCTGACCGAGATATGGGGAACCAGAAATAGGAATGATACAAAGAAAAAAAGAAAAAAGAAAAGAAAAAAAAAAGGATGCATAATACCCGGGAAATAGTTGTCCTTTTCCGGTTTCAAAAACATTTCCAAAGTCCTGCTAAACATGGCTCTGAGTAAGGCTTTGAGAAGGGAGAGTGGAGGGGGGGGGGGTGAAAAGGCTTATTACAGAAGACGTGAGAAAGACGAGTAAAGAGGCTGTAGGGCCGTGAGGAGGACGGAAAAGGTGAGAGATGAGGAAGGTCTACGAGAAGAGAGGAGAAGCCAAACAGGTGGCAGGAGGAGGCGAGGCAGCAGACAGAAGGAAGGGAGACGGAGGCGACACACTTGCGGCGGGCGGGAGGCGCCCAGGTCGCAGGGAGAGGCCGGGCTTACGGAGGCGACGCCGGCCCTTCGGAGTGCAGCGGGGGGCGCGAGGCGGAGGCAGAGGGCTCGGCAGACGTGGGGGGGCGAGTGGGATGCGAGGCTTTGAGCGAAGCACTGGCGGAGGCGGAGGCGGCGGGGATGGAGGGGCAGGAGGAGGGGAGGGTACTCTTAGCAGGCGGGGGCGCGGCGTGCAGAGAGAACTTGTGGGCGCGAGCCAGGGGCTGCGGCAGCGCCTGCGGCAGGGGTGGGCTGACGGGCTGCGGCAGCGCCTGCGGAGGCGCGCGCGCAGCCAGGAGCGGCTGTAGGTCGTCGTACTTGATCTTGTGCACGCCGAGCAGGTGGCGCCGCAGGTTGCTCTTGTCGGCCGACATGTACACGCAGAACACGCACTTGTACGGCTTCTCACCGGTGTGCGTGCGCACGTGCTTGTCCAGGTCGACCCGCGAGCGCGACCGGTAGTGGCAGAAGACGCACGGGTAGTGCCGGTCAGCCCCCAGGGTGCCCCTGACCGCGCCGCCGCCCGCGCCGCCCACCCAGCCGGCGGCGGCAGCGGCGGCGGAGGCAGAGGCCCCTTCGCCCGCGGCCCAGAGCGGTGGCGGCGGCGGCGGCGGCGGCGGCTGCGGCGGGCCATAATTCAGCAACTTAGCGGCCTCGGCTGCGGCGCTCGTCGGCATCGATGTCTCCGGGGGACCACGCTGGAACAGACAACCCGCCTGTCAGCCATTGCCTCAACCTCTCGCCGCCTCCACCTCCAACTCCGCCACACGGGCGGCGCTCGCTGCTCTCCCGGCGGCCCTTCCCTCGCACCTCCCTGGGCTGTTCCTGCCATGCCACTCCGGGCATTGCCATTCGCCCCCTCCCCTCCCCCACACACCGCTCTCTTCCTGGTTCGGAATTCATTAAAAAATATATATACAACGCAAAATTGTGGTTTTGGTTCATTTCATTTATTATCATTAGAACTGGAAAACGTCGGATCTTTCTTTCCATCTGAATGCTGCATCCATCACGCTCTGACCCGCCCTTCAAGCCGCCCTGTCCACACCACCAACATCAGTGACAAGGGAAAGGAGGAGAACAGCAGTTAAACAACATGAATGATGATCAAAAATAAAAATAACAATAAAAAATTGAAAAACAATAAAACAACAAAAACAATGATGATGATGGTAACAATAATAATAATAATAATAATAATAATAATAATAATAATAATGATATTAATAATAACAATAACAACAACAATAATAACAATAACAACAACAATAATAACAATAACAATAATAATAATAGTAATAATAACAATAACAATAATAACGGTAATAATAATAATAATAATAATAATAATAATAATAATAATAATAATAATAATAACAAAAACATAGAAGCACTTATCATCACCTCCCTCTCATTCACCTATTTTTCGTTCTTCCTCGTCCTCCTCCCTCCCTTCCTCTTCTGTGCCTCTTCCTATCTTCCTCTTCGTCCTCTTTCTCCAATTTTCCATCTCGCTCTCTTGCCTATCCTCCTCCAAGCCACCTACTTGGGGTGCTCGAGCGAGGCGGCCGAATAGGAGGGCGGCGGCGGCGGCGGCAACAGCCTGACCGCCGCGACGCCACCGTTGCCATTCCCGTCAGCGCCACTCCCACGCCCCGCGCCCACGACCGCACCCGCGCCAGTGTGGTGTCGCGTGCGGACGTGGCGGTGCACATTGCTCTTGTGGGCGGCGCGGTAGGGGCAGAAGGGGCACTGGAAGGGGCGCTCGCCCGTGTGCGTGCGGATGTGGCGGGTCAGATCCATGGCGGAGCGGAATTGCCGCCCGCACAGCGCGCACGCCGACTCCCGCCGCCGCCACCACCCCTATAAAGAGGAGACGCACGCCCTTAGTCAGCGCTCTGGCTCAGAGGGGGGGGGGGCAGGGCGGAGGACAAGGGAGACGGGAAGGAAGGGGGGGGAGGACGCATGGGGAGGGAGGTACGGGCTGCAGGGAGAGAATAGGAGGAGAGAGAGGATAAGGGAAGGGGAAGAGGTGGGGGAGGACGGTCGCCCGCCGTCCTGACGACCCGGATCCCACAGAGCAAACACGGGCCCATACAGCCCTACCCCCAAAGCATCACCATAGACAAGCAGATCCAATCCACCGAGGTAATCTAGTGTTCCTCTGATTCGAGAACATTCCTTCTTGTTCGCCTGCCTCGTCTTCCTTCTGTTCCACAAAGATCGGGTGTGTGTGCGCGAGTGTGACTGCGTATATGCTAGTTTCTGCCGCGGAGCTTATGTATACGTATGGGCTTGTGTGGGGATGGGCGTGCATTTATATCTAGGTTTGTGTGGGCGCATACACGCTTATACGAGTTAAGCGCAGTTGCCCCGAGCACAGCTTCGCAGAATCCGTATCTTCGAAGGATTCCGTCAGGCATTCGTCCACCTGTTGGTCCGCTTCGCTGCAGGCCTGAGCCAACAGCCGCTCATCCGGCCAGATTCTAAATCTTGTCGCTCAGGATCTATACTATATCGTGAGAGTATGAAGTATTTTTATGAACGTCTTTAAAATGTGTCTTAGACCGTTCGAAGTATACGATTACTACACCTTTATGCATACATTTCGCACGACCAGTAGATTCGCATCAGACTCCCGAATATAAACAAACGTGCAGTGAGATTTCAAACACTGAACGACGCCCTTTGCACCTATGAGAAAATATGTGGAATTCCAAGGTTATTTACTCTCTTCTACGAAGAATTGGACAGCAGGATTGTTAAAAGCAGAGTCGAGTGACTGTTACTTTGGACGACAACTCTCATCGCTAGAGGAACCACCGCGGGCGGTCTTTGGTGTGCGCGGCCGCTTCGCATTTACATGTCGGGAAGTGCGAGTGTACGCATTGCGGGGACGTGCGTGTTCGGTTGTGTGCGGGTGAGGGCGCTTGGACGTGCTTGTTGGGGAAACGATGAGAGAGCAAGGGGGCCAAGCAGGGCTGGGAGAGGAAGGGGGCCAGGCAGGGCTGGGAGAGGAAGGGGGCCAAGCTGGGCTGGGAGAGCAAGGGGGCCAAGCAGGGCTGGGAGAGCAAGGGGGCCAAGCAGGGCTGGGAGAGCAAGGGGGCCAAGCAGGGCTGGGAGAGCAAGGGGGCCAAGCAGGGCTGGGAGAGCAAGGGGGCCAAGCAGGGCTGGGAGAGCAAGGGGGCCAAGCAGGGCTGGGAGAGGAAGGGGGCCAAGCAGGGCTGGGAGAGGAAGGGGGCCAAGCAGGGCTGGGAGAGGAAGGGGGCCAAGCAGGGCTGGGGCCGTGGCCGCTCGCCGCCGTGACCGTCCGGTGCCTCGGCCGAATGCAGCCGCGGCAGCAGTCGGGGTGCATTGACACAGAGAAAAAAGGTTGAAGTTTTATTTACAATGAGTCATTATGACAAGATTGCGGGTCAAATCAATCGTTTATATTACAAATAAAATTACCAATAAAAATCAAACATTACAAAAATACAAATGACAATCTATTTTCGCCATGTATCTTGTTCCTTCTCTTTCACCTGTTATAGACAAATTAATAGTTTTCTTGACGAACAAGATATTGTTTCTTGTTGTTTTAGCTTCTGACACAAATGATGGTAATGTCTGTGACGAGTGAGGTTAAAAAAAACTTTAATAATAACGATTCGGATGTTAACAACAATGATGGTAATAATGATGATAAAAAAGCAACCCTACAGGTAAATAAAAACAACGTTATAAAATAAACAAAAATGAAATAAAATTCAGCATATATACATATCTATATATATACACACGTCTATATATACCATACATGCACATATACGCATACCATACATAATATGTAATACGACATATACTTATATATAACATGTATATATAATATTATAGATTTTCATTTATATGCATATGAATATATGTATGTACCTATGTACTCACGCACACGTATATATGCATATGCAATACACACACACACACACATTTATATATATATATATATATATATATATATATATATATATATATATATTAATATATATATATATATACACACACAGAAACATAAATATATATACATATATATAAACAAACATATATACAGGTGCGTATGTAAAAGTATATATAATACAAACATGTATGTATGTATGCATGTATATATGTATATATGTATACATGTGTATAGATGTGTATATATACATATGTATATATATATATATATATATATATATATATATATATACATGTATACAGACATACGTATATATACACATCTAGACACACACACACACACACACACACACACACACACACACACACACACACACACACACACACACACACACACACACACACACACACACACACACAATGTGTGAGCTTCGAAAATAAAAAGTAAGGTTCCCGGAGGCCGGTGCCGCCGTGGCCTCCGCCGTGGCCTCCGCCGGGGCCTCCGCCGTGGCCTCCGCCGCGGCCTCCGCCGTGGCCCCGCCCGCCTCGGGCCACGCCGGTCTTCGGCTGCATGACTAACCGGACTGAATGGACTCGAATCCAATTTTCCTTTCTGTAGCTCGGTTTCAGTTTTATATAACACACCTTGTGGTCAGGAAAACAAACGAGAAATGCTTAAATACATAATGTACAAAAATGGTGAAATGCAAACGGGTTGTGATGTAAAAAATATATTTGGCGTACTGAAGAATATTAACATTCCCCTCTTTCAAAAATAAACTTTAAATTGAAAATGAATACATTTCCTTAGCCACAAAGTAACACTACCGACAGAAAATAAGAAAAACAATCAACTATAAAACAAAAGCTTAATAATGATGATGATAATAATTAATAATAATTAATAATTAATAATTAATAATAATAATAATAATAATAATAATAATAATAATAATAATAATAATAATAATAATAATAATAATAATAATAATAATAATAATAATAATAACAACAACAACAACAACAACAACAACAACAATAATAACAATAATAATACACCTACAAAATCAATGGCCACCAAACGGCAACGGCGCACTTCGCCGCCGCCTCCTCATGCCAGGTCCCCGCTGCGTGCGGGCGGCACTCAACGCGGGCGGCACTCAACGCGGGTGGGTGCCGCCACTGCCGCCCTCGCCGCGGCCAACGAGCGAGTGGTGGGCGGGCGCGGCAGGGGGTGCGGAGGCGGCTGCGGCTGCGGCTGCGGCCAGCGCCGACACCTCGAGCAGCATGAGGTCGGCGTGCACCGTCCGCACGTGGCGGTTGACCGACTGCTTCTGCGACGCGCGGTAAGGGCAGTGCGGGCAGCAGAAGGGCTTCTCGCCCGTGTGGATGCGCAGGTGGCGCCGCAGGTCGTTAGCCAGCCGGAAGCCGCGGCCGCACACGCCGCACACGTGCCGCCGCGCGCCCGCGTCCTCCCCCACCTCGGATCCCACGCTCATGCCTGCGCCTGGGCCTCCGCCTCCGCGCTCTCCTCCTCCTCCTCCAACTCCGCCTCCTCCGTCGAGCGCGGGCGGAACCAGGGGGGGCGGAGGGGCCAGGGGCGATGCCAGGGGCACGGCGGAGGGGGCGCCCGGCAGACCCAGGCGAGAGACGAACGCGGGCAATTGCAGGCGGCACTCGTCCACCATCGCTGCAACACCCTGCAGCCCCTGAAGCAGAACACCTGCCTTAGTACACGCTCCTCGCGGGGGACGGGGAGGGGAGGGGGCAGGGGGCACCTGTTAGCAGGGGGGGGGGGGGGGGTTCGGCGTCTCCATGGTTGGGTTGGGCTGGGTTGGGTTGAGTTGAGCGTGGTTGGGTTGGGTTGGGTTGGGTTGGGTGGGTTGGGTTGGGTTGGGTTGGGTTGGGTTGGGTTGGGCTGGGTTGGGTTGGGTTGGGTTGGGTTGGGTTGGGTTGGGTGGGTTGGGTTGGGTTGAGCGTGGTTGGGTTGGGCTGGGTTGGGTTGGGTTGGGTTGAGCGTGGTTGGGTTGGGCTGGGTTGGGTTGGGTTGGGTTGAGCGTGGTTGGGCTGGGTTGGGTTGGGTTCGGCTGGGTTGGGTTGGGTTGGGCTGGGTTGGGTTGGGTTGGGCTGGGTTGAGCGTGGTTGGGTTGGGTTGGGTTGGGTTGGGTTGGGTTGGGTTGGGTTGGGCTGGGTTGAGCGTGGTTGGGTTGGGTTGGGTTGGGTTGGGTTGGGTTGGGTTGGGTTGGGCTGGGTTGGGTTGGGTTGGGTTGGGCTGGGTTGGGTTGGGTTGGGTTCGGGAATGCGAGTTATAGGTTCAGGGTTTGCAAGCGAGTGTGGCGAAAATCCCTCCCTCAGCGAAGAGGAAGGCAGGGGAGGGGGAGGGGGAGGGGGAGGGGGAGAGGATGACTTTTGACACTCAGGTTCCACCAATGAGGTGTTTGTCTTCTTTTTAAAAACTTTTGAAAACTTATTTTTCTCACATACCAATTTTTGGCCGAAGGGCAGGAATGCACGAGGGAAACTTGACATGTATTTTTGCAAACATCCTGTTTCATCAAGTGATTTGTTACCCTGATTCTTTTTTTTTTTTTTTTTTGTATATCTTTAGCGCGGGGTCATTCTGGTCTGGCCTTGAAACTCCTTCACAAAACTCTTTGCCCGATTAGACTCCAACAAGTACAGTACAAAACTACCAAACTTCTTTCTGTCCAGTCAGATTCACCGATTCTATCCTTGTCTCTTATCCAGAGACATCTTCCCGTGTGCTTTATCAGCACCCACGCCGTTTCTCTCACTTTTTCTTCTCCTTGCTTCTGTCCTCCTCTTTTTCCGCTCCATACCTCGAATTTCTTTACGCCTACCGCCCAAAAGTGTATATATATTCATATAACAATAACTCATACCCAGCACAAAATGATACATAAAACTGCAGACGAAACAAACGAAACTAATCACAGCTAATATGCAAATCCTGGACACCAAGCGGCGGTGGTCACTCCTCGCGGGTGGCTTAATCCAGCGAGGTCGCTCAGCTCAGCGGCGTTTCCTAGCGCTCTGGTCACGTGGGCAGGTGCGAGAGCTGCGACAGCGCCTGGCCGTGGACCGAGCGTGTATCAACGTTGTGCACGGTGCGCAGGTGGCGGTAGACACTGCTCTTGACGGCGGCGCGGAAGGTGCACATGGGGCACAGGTACGGCTTCTCGCCCGTGTGCGTGCGCACGTGGCGCCGCAGGTCCTCCAGGCGGCCGAACCCTCGCCCGCAAACAACGCAGTCCACGCCCCGCTGCTGCATGCTGCCCACCACTCCTCCAACTCCTCCTCCACCTCCTGTTCCTCCTCCAGGGCCTCCGCCACCCACTCGAGCCAGCTGGGCGCCCAAGATCCCCACTCCCACGCCCGCGGTTCCCTAAAAGAGAGGAGGGGGTGCCACTTAGACCCTGACACTCCTACAGCATGCCACTGGCAACAAGTACAGACAAACAAGCTATGAAACAGAGCTCTCTCTTGAGGACATAAGTATAGGATACAAACAGAACAGCTGAGTTCATCTAACGCTTCTTCTTCTTGTTCATTATGCGTGACTTACACCATGCTCAGGACAAAGGCAAAAATGCATAACACCTAGGAAGACTCGAACATAAATAGTCCAATGAAAATGAACAAAAACACATCAGATACGTACGGTAATAATATCATTGTGTGTGTGTGTGTGAGAGAGAGAGAGAGAGAGAGAGAGAGAGAGAGAGAGAG
>NC_051426.1:3772101-3779601 GCF_015228065.2 Penaeus monodon | reverse complement strand
ATAAAATATATATATAAATATATATATATAATATAATATATTATATATATATATATAAATATATATATTATATAAAAATATATATATATATAAAATATATATATAATATATTAATATATATAAATATTAATATTATATATTTTTATATATAATTAATATATATATTAAATAAAAAATATATAATATAATAAAATATATATATATATATATAATATATTATATATAAATAAGAATATATATAATTAAATAAATATATATATATATATACATATATATATATATATATATATATATATATATAATACATACAAATATATATAAGAATACATGCATATTTAGGCAATACATACTGTATATACAGTTTAAATGCAATATATATAGTACATATACAGTATATATACTATAATATCTATCTATCTATACAGACTGACAGATAGATACATAAATATCCATATACATACATACATACAATCAGACTACAATAGTAAATAATCACACGTATGTATTAACTGATGTTTATTACTGTGATTGGCCTTCTCGTTCCTCCGTGTTCTTTCCTCTCTCCTTCCCGCCTCCGCCCTCAATCGCCCTCCCTCCCTCCTCGGCCACCTTAGACACCCATCTGCAGCGGCGTCGAGGCGCCGTGGATGGTCCTGGCGTGCCTGATGACGCTGCTCTTGACGGCGGCGCGGTAGGGGCAGTAGGGGCATGTGTACGGCTTCTCGCCCGTGTGCGTGCGGAAGTGGCGCCGCAGGTCCTCCATCTGGCCGAACATGCGGCCGCACAGCTGGCAAGAGAGGCGGGCCTTAGCGCCGCCCAGGGGGGGAGGGGGCGGGGCCTTGCCGTCGCCGTGGCCATGCGGCGGTGCCGGGCCAGCTGCCGGGCCAGCTGCGGCGGGCACCAGCCTCCCGCCGCCGCCCATCGCGCAGCCCGGGATGCCTCCCATCTATAAAGAGAACCAAACCACGCTCTTAGGAGGTTGCTCTGACCTGGGTCCTCGCGCCCGCGCCTCGCCCTCGGCCGCCTCCCCCCCCTCGTCTCTGGGCTCTACTGATCTCATCCTCGCTCTCTCTCATTCTCTGTCTGTCTCTCTCTATTCTCTCAGTCATATTTTCATTCTCCTTCTCTTATTCTCATTTTCATTCTCCTTCTCTTATTCTCATTTTCATTCTCCTTCTCTTATTCTCATTTTCATTCTCCTTCTCTTATTCTCATTTTCATTCTCCTTCTCTTATTCTCATTTTCATTCTCCTTCTCTTATTCTCATTTCATTCTCCTTCTCTTATTCTCATTTCATTCTCCTTCTCTTATTCTCATTTTCATTCTCTTTCTCTTATTCTCATTTTCATTATCTTTCTCTTATTCTCATTTTCTATTCTCTTTCTCTTATTCTCATTTTCATTCTCTTTCTCTTATTCTCATTTTCATTCTCTTTCCATCTTCCTCGCCCATTCTCATTCTCTCTTTCTTTCTCATTCTCTCTCTCTCGCTTTCATTCCCACTCTTTAGTCTTTCTCTTTTTCGCTCATTCTCATTCTTTCATTTATTTTCCCTCTCTTTTCTCTCGTTTTTTTCTTGCTCTCGTACTCTCTTCATTTCACTCATATTTCACGCTCGCTTTCACTGCCATTATCTTTGTCTGTCTCTCAGTCTCTCTTTGCACCGAATTCTCTCTTTCCTTCTCTTTGTCTCTCATTCTCTTTCCCTCCCTTGACCTCTCCTCTTCGTAGTGCTTTTCTCCTCGCCTCTCTCTTTCCTTCCCGTCCTTCGTCTTCGGAGGCAGTATCTTCGAGGCACTTTTCTCGCCCTCTCCCACTCTGTCCACCTTTTTCTTGAGTAAGCTTTTCTTGTCCTTTTCGGAATATTCCTACATTTACCATCTAAAACATCAAGCTTTTCACACTGCCTTTCCCCTTCTGTTTCGTTTGCTTTTTGCTCTTCCGAAGACAATAAAACAAACACTGATGTGGTTATATGCATTCTATTTGTATTCTGTATATTTACATAAAATTTCACGTACATTCTTTATGCTTTCTTTTTATCAAAAAATAAAAGTTCTTTTATATTTATACACCTGGTATTGTAAACATTCAATTAGATTTAATTCAATCCTTTCACAATAATTATTGAGGTAAAAAACCCTCACTTGGTGTACATTTTAGCCTATGACTAAATACACCAATAAACAATATTGGTGAAATGGTATACACAAAATACGACAGTACAAAATTTGCTTTACAATCGTCTTTTACGGGAAGGAAGAAGTAATGACAAGAATGAAGAATGGCCAGGAACGAAAGAGAATGAAGGAGGAAGACGGAGCAAGTGAAAAAGAAAAAGAAACAAAAGGTAAATAGTAAATGAGAACACTAACACGTTCCTTCTATATAAATGCCTTTGTCCTTTTCTTTGTATCATCGTAAATACTAACAAGGCTTCTAAACCAGATGAGAAGCAGTCACTTCTGCAGACCCATTGTAACAAATAAACACTGAACAGAGAGATAAGCACGATATCTAACTTCGTATTCTCGCAAAGGAAAACGTCTTTGGTGTATTACTTCAATACATTAAACGGGAATGACCATATAAACAAAAATATGCACGCACAAGCACCCACTGACATGTTCAGTCGAGACTTTGTGTTCCTGTCCACCAACACTATTTCATGATTCGTACCTTTGTTCACATGGAAGAGAAAACTATATTCGCACCCTTACTCTGCCCCCCCCCCCCCTATCCTTCCTCCACGGCGCACGCCCCAGCACCTTCACTGCCCGAGGGCGTCCTTGCTGGTATCCTGATCTTGCGGGTCGTGGTTCGCGTGCACCGCCTTCATGTGGTGCTTGAGGTGCGAGTTCTGCGCCGAAGCGTACGGGCACAGCCGGCACTGGTAGGGGCGCTCGCCCGTGTGCGTGCGCAGGTGGAACAGGAGGTGTGCTCGCTGCGCCGCCCGGTACGAGCAGTGTGAGCACGCATACGGCTTCTCGCCCGTGTGCGTGCGGACGTGAGAGTTGAGGTGCACGCGCTGGGATGCCCGATAGGGGCAATGAGGGCAAGCATATGGCTTCTCCCCGGTGTGTGTGCGGAGGTGAGTGTTGAGGTGGTCGCGGCGGTACGTGGCGTACGCGCAGGTGGGGCAGGCGAAGGGCTTCTCCACAGTGAGAGCCTGCAACGAGAGCCTGTCATTAGCACCCACATACGGATACAGTAGCACACTAGCTGCGGATTCTCCCTGCTTTTCACGCCCTTCGCCCCCCCCCCCCACCCTTTGCTTTTAATCTCTGCCCTAACCTCCTTTGCTTGCTTGCTTTGCTACTTTTCGCTGCCGGGCTGTTTGAAGGATGCCCTGTCACCAAGGTCGCCTGCAGCCGCTACAGGCAGTCGACCAGTCCCATCGCTCTCACGCAATGCGAACAAAGCAAAACCACAAATACGCCAAGAACTGCATACGAGCCGGGCGGGTCCTTTCCCCTACACAGGGAATCCTCTTGCCCTGCTCCGTTGTGCTCTGCCTTCCCTTCGCCCCATTCCTGCCTATCCTCGTCCCAGCCCGACTCCCGCTCGCACCCTCCTTCCGCCTCTTACAGGCTTCCGTCTGCGTGTATCCTGACGTGGTCCTGCAGGTGGACGCGCTGCGTGGCGCGGTAGGGGCAGTGCGGGCAGGCGAAGGGCCGGTCGCCCGAGTGCGTGCGTAGGTGCGTGGTGAGGTGGCTGCGCTGGGCCGCCCTGTAGTCGCAGCTGGGGCAGGCGAAGGGCTTCTCGCCCGTGTGGCGCCGCACGTGCTTGGTCAAAATGTAGTTGGTCCTCGCGGCGTAGGGGCAGTGCGGGCACCGGAAGGGCTTCTCGCCCGTGTGGATGCGGATGTGCTCGTGTAGGTGGATGCGCTGCGAGGCTCGGTAGGGGCAGTGCGGACACGCATAAGGCTTCTCCCCGGCAGCGGCCCGCAGGTGCAACGCCGCGGCACCTGTGGGCTTGGCGGCCGGAGGGAAAGGGAGGTGGAACGCGAACGGCTTCTCCGCACTAAGAGCCTGCAAGGAGATGCCTCGAATTAGGTCCTCTGCTGGTGGGGGGCGGTGGAGGGAGAGGGGGGGAGGCATCATTCGCTAAAGGAATCTCTTAAAAACGCTACAGAGTATACTGCATGTAACCCCTAGCCGTTATGGTGGACTCTATTCCGCAAGCCCGGAAGCCAAGGCGCCTGCCATCAGCCTACAGACTTCCCGTTCCGCCAGCCAAGCGAGGCGCAGACAAGCACGGCAAAGGCTCTCCAACGGCCACGCTAGCGCCATCAGTTCCATAATAATGCTTCGCTTGACGCCATTCTCATCTATCTCCCTCCCTCTCCCTCTCCCCCCCCCTCTCTCTCTCCTTTTCCCTATTCTCTCTCTCTCTCTCTCTCTCTTCTCCCTATTCTCTCTCTCTCTCTCTCTTCTCCCTATTCTCTCTCTCTCTCTCTCTCTCTTCTCCCTATTCTCTCTCTCTCTCTCTCTCTCTTCTCCCTATTCTCTCTCTCTCTCTTCTTCTCCTTCTCTCTCTCTCTCTCCTTCTCCCTATTCTCTCTCTCTCTCTCTTCTCCCTATCTCTCTCTCTCTCTCTCTTCTCCCTATTCTCTCTCTCTCTCTCTCTTCTCCCTATTCTCTCTCTCTTTTTCCCTATCTCTCCCTTTTCTCTCTCTTTCTCCCTATTCTCCTCTCTCTCTCTCTTTTCCCCTTTTCCCCCCTATTCTCTCTTTTCCCCCTTCTTTCTCTCTCTCTCTCTCTTCTCCCTATTCTCTCTCTCTCTCTCTCTCTCCCTATTCTCTCTCTCTCTCTCTCTCCCTATTCTCTCTCTCTCTCTCTCTTCTCCTATTCTCTCTCTCTCTCTCTCTTCTCCCTATTCTCTCTCTCTCTCTCTCTTTCTCCCTATTCTCTCTCTCTCTCTCTCTCTTCTCCTATTTCTCTCTCTCTCTCTCTCTTCTCCCTCTTCTCTCTCTCTCTCTCTCTTTCCCTTTCTCTCTCTCTCTCTCTTCTCCCTATTCTCCTCTCCCTTTTCCCTATTCTCTCTCTTCTCTCTTCTCCCTATTCTCTCTCTCTCTCTTCTCCCTATTCTCTCTCTCTCTCTTCTTCCTCCTATTCTCTCTCTCCTTCCTCCCTTCTCTCTCCTCTCTCTTCTCCTTTCCTCTCTCTCTCTTCTCCTTTTTCTCTCTCTCTCTTCTCCCTATTCTCTCCTCTCTCTCTTTCTCCCTTTTCTCTCTCTCTCTCTCCCTATTCTCTTCTCTGTCTTCTCCCTTTTCTCTCTCTGCTTCTCCTATTCTTCTCTCTGTCTTCTCCCCATTCTCTCTCTCTCTCTCTTCTCCCTATTCTCTCTCTCCGTCTTCTCTTTCTTTTCCCTCGTTTTTCTCTCTCTCCTCCCTGTTCTCTTGCTTTTCCTCCCCTTTCTTCCTCTTTTCTGCCTTCTCTTTCTTCTCCCTGCCCCCTTCTCTTTCTTCCTCTCCCGTCTCCCCTGTCTCTCTCCCAGCATGATGCAGAGGCAATCGTTACCATCCTCTCCAAAAAGGACTTAGCCAGTTTAGATGGATCCTTTAAGTGGCGTCTCGTGTCCCCTACACCAAACTTCGCCGCAACGGCAGTGGACACCTGAAGGAAAAAAGGCATGGAAACCGGGGAAAAGTCTAGGCCGACAACTCCCGACCCGAGCTCACACGCAATAGCATAGGCTAAATGCTTGATGCTATCGACAAGTAAAACACGAGGAAGACATTATAGCCTCAAATACATCAAATTGCGCTTGACCAATCAACTGCATCGTTCAAGCCGTGCTAGAATTGTTAATTGCATTGCAGCCTGTCTCACACAAGAACTGTCAATTCAAACTGTTTTCAGTTCTCACCGTGAGACTGGATCGCTTGAGTGTCTACACAAATCCCTGCACAAAGAGGAGCCCGCGCACACTGGAAACCGCCAGGCAATCGTCGCTATCTCCCGCAGCAAAGGCAGAACCTCGACCGCAAGCACCGTCGACACACGTCGCCGGTGCTTGCGGCGCGTTGAGGGCGACGTGGCAGGGCGGCCACGCGTATGGCCATTCGCCGTTTGCATTAATTTCTAAATTCGTTTTAATATTGCTCTTGCCGTCGTCCTCCTCGATCGGGGTCCCTTCGCGCCCGCCCAGTCCTCGTTCCTTGTCTCGCCCTTTCTTGTTCTAAAGCACGGGATGAATCGGCTTAACATACCGCCAACTTCCGGATTGTCAAGAGTCCATTTTCATCCGGCATTTAATTGTAATTTCCCGTAATCTCGAAGATACAGTTTCACACAAATATTGCAAGAGAAATCAGGAACTAAAGTGTTTTGACAATTAAAATTCATGTCAATGAAACGGATACACAAAACAAAATGTTCTGAATACCAATAACAATGAAACAAATAACCGTAAAACAATAATAATGATGAGCTTGTTCATGATAGTAAAGTGCTTATGATAGTAATGATATTGATAATGATGATGGCAGTAATAGTAATAGTAATAGTAGTAGTAGTAATAGTAATAATAATAATAATAATAATAATAATAATAATAGCAATAACAACAACAACAACAATAATAATAATAGCAATAATAACAATAACAATAATAATAATACAAAAAAATAAAATAATAATAAACATTAACATCATCATCATCATAATAATAATACTAACAATAACAATAATGATAAAATAATAGTAATAGCAATAGCAATTATAATGATCATAATACTAACAGTCATAATAGTAATAATAACGGGAAATGAAAACTAAATAACTAAGATAATAAAAATAATAAAAGCATTAATATATATATATATATATATATATATATATATATATATATATATATATATATATATATATATATATATATATATACACGTTGCACGAACGCATTGGTATAAGGATTGATAATACACGATAAAACGTTTTCCACTAGCCTACTCTCCGTGCGCGCACCCGACTCCAGCTCTTGGCCCCTCGGCTCAGGGAAAGGAGGGCACGTGCTGCTGCTGCTGCTCGGCGTGGGCGCGCACGTGCCTGCGCAGCATGTCGCTCTGGTTGGCCGCATAGGAGCAATGCGGGTACGGGCAGGGGAAGTGTGGTGTAGTGTGGATTCTGACGTGGTTCTTGAGGGCATTGCTCTGCGAAGCGCGGTACGGGCAGTGGGGGCAGGCGAATGGCTTCTCGCCGGTGTGCACGCGGCAGTGGCGCTTCAGGTTCTGGTTGGTGGAGGCCGCGTACGGACACACGGCGCAGCGAAAGGGCTTTTCCCCCGTGTGCGTCCGCAGATGGATGTCGAGATGGTTACGGCGCGGCGTGGAGTAAGGGCAGTGGGCGCAGGCGTACGGCTTCTGCGTACTGAGAGCCTGCGGAGGAGACGTCCCACGATTAGCTTCATCTCGCCAGACACCATACCAGCTTTTTGTCTAATCTATATACAGATTTACTGTCCCGGCTTCGACGGAAGCGAGCAGAACTGTTTTGAA